>NC_085138.1:344562752-344735150 GCF_035046485.1 Aedes albopictus
TCTGTGGAATGGCTAAAATGTTTAGGCATGTTTTCCTCTCATAAAAAAGTTCAACAAGCTGTAGCTTTTCATAAAGTGCATTGAAAATTCTCAAATTTTGACTGTTTGTCAACCCTATTATATATGAATTATTGGTACAAATTTGTGCTCGATTGATTAATCTTTCGTGAAGCTAGAACCGTTCTCGTAAAACACAATTTTTAAGACAACTTGTTTTTAACTGTTATGTCTTCGAAACCAATCCACCGAATCCAATGAAACTTTGAACGTTTATCAACAATACATTAATGCTTCAAAACTCTTAAAAAACAGGCACTTTTTGAACGTTGAAAAAAATGTGATGGATTGACGCTTTTTGGATCAAGTACCAATATATTGTTGATGATTGCTCAAAATAACATGCTCTAAACCGTCGTTTTACGCCGGTTATGGGCTTCTAACGTCCCATATATTAGGATAATTGAAAAATATCGAAACAATATACCGCATTTAGTTCACCACTGGACTGCAAACTGCGACTTCATAAGTGCGAAAACGTAAATAAAAGTGCGCGATTGCATCAAATCGGGTTGATGTCTTCGGCGCACTATTTCTTCAATCTATGGTGAACAAGTGCTCTGAAGACACCGAGTTGATTTGATGCAATCGCGCACTTTTATTAGCGTTTTCGCACTCGTGAAAACTAGTGCGATAGTCCAGTGGTGAACTAAATGCGCTATATGATATATCAACTTTATTACCGAACAAAAGTAACCACTATTCATGACTAACGAAACAATTACGAATTGCAAACGTCACCATGAGCCAAACAAGAGACCCCGAAAACTGGTCTGTCGAACTGGGAATGGGGAAAGCTATGCATTCATTAAAAATCCAGACAAAACACACGCCATCACCGCCGACGGCCATCGGCTGCCATCTAAACGGTCATTTACACTGCATGCGTAAATTAGGGGTTTTCTGATGTGTGCATGGATGCATTCTTGCAGTCTTACTAAAAACAAGTCTCTCTAGGAAGTCGTGGAATCCCCGGTTCAGGAGAAAAGGTAAAAACCCCTGTGTGGCCAAAACATTGAATACAAGTTGTGCTGTGGGAATCACCGAAAGGTTACAAGGTGTCAAGATGATTTGCTTGTTTTTCGAAAATAGGCAAATTTATCCGAGATGCAGGATTAACAACAATAACAACATATTGTCTTTACTTTCTTAAGCATAGATCATAGAGTATCTTCGTGCCTGCCGCCACATAATGTATACATGCTAAGTGGTCATTGGCAGAGGAAGCTCTCAGTGAATAACTGCGGAAGCGCTCAAAGAACAGGCTCTGTCGCACTTGGGACGTTACGTCAATAAAAAATGTTGAAAAATATCAAAGCTCAACAAAAATCAAATCATTAACCAGAAGACTGGTTTAACGCGATTAACACAAAATATCTAAACCCTCCAAAAGAAGCACCATCGTGGCTGGTGCCAAAAACAAAACAATAATTTCCCTCGTCATGCAACCGTTTTGTATGTACTGCCTGCGCCCTCCCGGCTTAGCAATTAGTAGTAGTTGAGCTGGCGCTTTGGGCGTAGCTGTTGCGTATGTTTACACAAAGGCTCTCTCGCAGTCGGACTTGTAGTGTTGATTAGCTTCAGGAGAGTACCCGACACCGATCAATCAGCAAATTTATAACCCAAAAAAAGTCTTCAATCAATCTCCGCTTCAGCACACCTCGGTCCGATGCACTTTTGCCGTCTGTACTGATTGCAGTATTGGATCATTTTTATTGTGGATGTTGCACGTATTAATGCGTTTTGGAAGGAAAATTGAACACTTTGAAGCGTATAAAAGCCTGATAGATATCATACTGACCCAAAGTGTCGGACTACTAATGCAATGAGGGATTGACTCTAAGCGGCCAAGTTTACTAGCTAGATATGTCACCACTGTAAGTAATTGATGTCTCTTGAATAGCACTCAGACGGACGATGCCAGAGGGTCCCAAGATGAACTAGCATAGGGTTAAAAATCTCGTTAATACAGGTAAAAAAATCCTCCTGCTATTTCTTCTGGAATTCCTTTTGAGATATCCATAAGAATTCCTTCTGCGATTTCTTCATGATTCTCTCTGGGATTCCTCCAGGAATGGCTTCAAAGATTCCTCCAGGAAATGCACCAGTGATTTATACTGGAATCTGTACAGGGATTTCTCCAGGAATTCCTCCAGAAATTACTTTGGGAATTCTTGCAGCGATTCCGTCAGGAATTCCTCCTGGTATTCCTCCGCGAATTACTGCTGGGCTTCTTTCAGGAATTCCCACAGGGATTGCTCCGAGAATTTATCCAGAGATACCTCCAGGAACTACTCCTTTGTAAGTAACGACCACCCAACAAACTACGCCAAATTTGGGTCTATGAATCGCATAATGGTTGCCTGTAATAAACATTTCGAAACAATTGACTTTGCCATGTCAGGGCAAAATTTGAAAACATATTTAAAATAATTAGGAAATAAGCAAAAAATATGTATAATGTACTAATCTATGTTGGTTGACGAGCTGAATAAATAAAATTTCCTTCAGAATTTCCTCCGGAGATTTTTCCAGGAATTGCTCCAGGGATTCCTCTAGAGATACATCCAGGAATTCCTTTAATAATTCTTCCAGTGATTCTTCAAAGAAATTTAGAAAGCCCTCCTTAAATTCCTCCAGGACTTCCTCCTGGCATCCCCCAGGCTTTCCTTCAGAGATTACTCCTGTAATCCATTTTGGATTTCTCCTAGAATTCCTTAAGGTATTCTTCCAGGAGTTTTTCCGGAGATTCCTCCAGGTATTCCTCCAGAAATATCTCCAGGCATTCCTCCAGGCATTCCTTTTGGAATACCTCCAGGAGTCCAGGAATTCCTCGAGAAATTCCTCCAGGCATTCCTCCACGATTTCACCCAAAAAATCATTCAAGAACTGCTCCAATAAGTCCTTCAGGAATTATTCTAAGAATTGCTTCAAGAATTCATCCAAGAATTCCTCCAGAAATTGCTCCAAGATTCCTTCCAGAAATTTCTCCAGTAACCCGAGCAGAGGAGAATAGCAAATTGATAACAACAGAAACACATAGCCTGTTTTTATATCATAATTTGTAATTGTTAACTTATCAAAATATATCTTTTTAATAACATGTTTTGTTGGGTAATCTTATTTTGTTATATTCAAGTTTTCGGGATATATCCACAAGATAACATTTCGATAATATATTTTGTTGTAGAACATGTTTAGTTATTATTCTGCTATAGAGAATGTTACAAATATGTGATGAAGAATAACACAACAGTAACAAGTTCACAAATTTCCTGTTATTAAGTTGTAATTGATCTCACAAAATATGTTATCGAATTATTCTTCTAGGAACATTTTTCTGTTATGATATTTGTTATTTTGCCGCTTATGACAGACAAGTTTATAACATAAGGGGCTGTCCATAAACCACGTGGTCATGAGGGGGGGGGGCGGGGTTCGGCCAATGACCATTTTGTATGGACAAATAAAAAATTTTGTATGGACAAATGACCACGTGGGGGGGGGGTTTGAAAAGTCCCAAAACAATGACCACGTGGTTTATGGACAGCCCCTAATGTGTTATGCCAATAACATAAAAATGACTGATTCCATTATACAGTTTTAGGCCAAAATAACATATTTTATTTGCTGTTGATATTTTCTTCTGCTCGGGAAATACTTCAGGAATTCCTTCAAAAATTTCTCAAACCATTCCTCCAAGCATTCCTCCAGGCATTCCTCTAAGAATTCCGCCAGACATTACTCCAGGAATTCCTCGTGAAATTCTTCCAAGGTTTCTTACATGAGTTCCTGCAAGAGTTCCTCAAGGAATTCCTTCAAGGATGCCCATCTCTGGAGAAATTCCTCCAGGCATTCTTTCCGGAATTCCTCCAGGCATTTCTTCGAGAACTCCTCCAAGCATTCCTCACGGAGTTTATGCAGGAATGCTCCCACGTGCTCCTTCAAGAATTCCTCAAAGCATTTATACAAGAATTTATCCTGGAATTGCACCACGGATTCCTTCAGAAATTTCTCCATTGATTCATCCAGCAATTCCTCTAGGTACCAGAGTTTCCTCCAGTGGTTATTCCAGGAATACTACCACGGATTGCTTCTAACGTTTCTCCAGGTATGCAGCCAGGATATTGCACTGGAATTCCTCTAAGCATTACGCTTGTAATTTGTTCATGAATTTCTTCAGGGATTTTTCCAGGCTTTCCTCCAGAGATTCCTCCACAAATTCGTTCAGAGATTCCTCTAGGGATTTCTGTGGGAATTGTTCTATGGATTCTGTTGGGTTATGTCACCAACTCCGTTTAGCAAACACCTTTTTATGTTAGTGTGCTTTAAGCTGCAAATAATGTTTATTTTAGTTTTAGTTTTTTACAGTGGAAGTTCAATTCAACTTACAAATTTGGTTTTTTTATCTGGAAGTGGAATAGGATAAGCGCAGCCTTCCAATTGGATAAACGTAGATCTAGGGACACAATATCATTAGCTACACCCAAGTAACCACAGTGCTGAAGCCTTATTACATGCAGATATACGGTGTATTTAGTGCAATCATTACTTTACATGCAAACTTAAGGTTGATTTAAAGTGGAAGTGGGCAATTACAGAATCAAATTAGGATTATACTGGTATAATCTTGAAGCAGTCGTATAATTGCCCATTTCCACTTTAAATCAACTTAAAGTTTGCATGTAAAGTAATGATTGCTCTAAGTACACCGTATATTTGCATGCAATAAGGCTTCAGCACCGTGGTTACTTGGGCAATTCACTTCTACTCTACTCGTACTTACAATAGTAATAGTTCAACGAATGAAACTGAATATCGTGAAGTAGTTTAGGATTAGGTTTTGGAAACTGTAAATAGCTGTAAATATAACTTTAGTAACTATAATAATTAAGAGATAATTCAATTATTTCACCGTAGAATAGTTGGATATAGTATAGCACAACTGGAATTCACTTTGGGTTTTGTTGTTCTATCATCTTTTTAGCTAGTCATCTCCGATGACGTTTTGTCGAACCTCACGTCAGAGTTGACAATAGAACCAACGTCGACAGTGTTGCCGTGGGACAGGATTTTGTCGCAACAGATTCTTCCATGCAATTATCCGGAAACTACTCCAAGGATTCTTTTAGGAATCATTTAAGGGATTTCTCCAAAAAATCCTCCAGGAATTCCTTTCAGGATATCTTAGAAAAATATTCAGAGGTTCTTTTAGAAATTTCCTAAATGCGAAATCATCTCAAAAATTCCTGCAGGGGCTTTTTAACCCTCGAGTGATCGCGCTGTTGTATTTTGTACAATACGATGAAAAAAAACTCGTTTTTTTTATTCAGCATTCACGAGGCGCTGGTGGTGGTGGCCAACCGCGTGAGTGATGGAAGGTTAATAACTTTAAGGATTTGTAGAGAAATTACTCCTGCAATTTGTATTGGAATTCTCTAAGATAATTTTACAGGGACGCACACACGAAGCAGGAAATTCTCCAAGAAGTCATCTAGAAATAATTTTCTACAAGAGATTCTTAAGGAGTTCATCCACGGATATTTTCCTGCAGCTCCTGTAAAGGAATTTCTTCAGAACTTCGTCATGCGATCCTTTAGGAATTTATCATGACTTTTTTTTTCTCCAAAAATCCAGAATTAAGAAGTTATCCATGGATTTGTTCTGGAACTCCTCCAGAGATTCCTCTTGAAGTATTCCAGGAATGTTTTCAGGGTGTTCATTTAGAGTCTTTTATTAGGAAAATTGGACAAGGGATTACTAAAGAAATTCCCTCGGGAACGTCTCGATAGTGTTCTCCAAAAATTCTTTCATGACTCATCCTAGGATTCCTTCAGAAACTCTACCAGGGATTTCTTCCTTAATTTTGTGTGGAGATTTCTCTAGAAATTTCCCTCGGAATTTCTCTAAGATGTTGCCCAAAAATTTTCCAGTCTGTTGAATTTTTTTTTGGTGGTTAAAATGGTAAGCTCAACACAACATAGCATGCACAGGATCAGGCAGAACTCGTTGGGGTGTGTTAGAACGTATAAGATGTGAACTGTAAAAGAAGTTGTTGAATATTTTACAGGTTTTGCTGCTTATGCAACTTTTTGAGCCTGGTAAGTTGATCGATCGCAGTGTGAAGAATTAGCTTAAGTTAAAATCCACAAGTACAAAGAAATTAAAAAAAAATAATCGGTCGCGTTCGCTATTATCTCACGCGGAAACGAAAACAATAGATGCGCAGGTGCTTAGTTTTGTGTAGTTTCTTGTTGTGAATGTACGTAGTTTGGATCATTGGTTTGCCCTTTGAATGGACTTCGCCACATCACCAACCATAGGTGACTCCTAGAATGACAATGTACCCTACCCTACTAACCAAACATTCCTTCCCAAGACAATCGTGGAGATACTGGGATTTCCAGTCTCTATAACAACGGTTGTCTTACTAACATACCCTTCTCTCCTCGATGACCGTAAGGACGTGGCCAGCGCCGTTATTGACATTACTAAGATTGTAAGTTTCCGAACTGTGCACATTGAAAATAGTAAGCTAGTCCCAAGCCCTATTCATTGGTGCCTTGTGCAATTTCGATTGCTCAGGTCAATCACGGAGTAGCAACTACGAATGCGGTCATCTATGCTCATGCTCATGTTGCCCAAAAATTTTACATGGATTCCTTTGGCAATTCTTTCCAGAGGAGCACCACGGTGATTCGTGTAGAACAAGCGAGCTTTTTTCATCGTATTGCAAGAAATACAACAGCGTGGCTGCTGAAGAGACTAATAATGCTTTCAGAATATTATGTTATATTGAATTCCATCGGTATAAATTCGCTAAGGGTGTTCGTTCCCCCTCCTGACCGAAAAACTAGCTTCGCCCTTGATTCTATCAGGTATTTTCCATGTGCATTCTGGTAAATAGGTATAGAGCTACGACAGAAAAAGCTCAACACATTTTAATTGTGACTCCCACACGTCTAGTGAACTGATTGCGTAAAAGGAGTAAGCTGTTTTCACTGAAATCCCCCGTTGGAGTTTGTGTTAGCGTATCAATAGCGACATTTAAAGCAAAACAGGTGAAAACTAAATTGATCAAAACAGCACAGTGCATGGCTTTGCTCACCGATGATCAGATAGCGTCTGAGACGATAAAGTGACAAAATAAAAAAAAATGTATCCAGTCATGCCTGGTTCATTCAAGATACCTTGTAGGCACATATCGATGTTTTTTCAGGACCTATACTTTTCTGAATTATTCACCTTGTTATGTATTCTATTGTCGTATTTCGGATGTATCAATTCGCCCCCCTTAATGCTAGAGCTAGGTAACTTATTTCGGGAATTTCGGGTAAAAATGGCTGGTAAAACATATCCTGCTATAAAACAAGCACTTTGTTGGTCTTAAAAGAAGAATCATTATGCGTTTTTGTAGTTTCAATCGACCAACTTTTGTTTATTGTGGTGAACGTTCAGATATAAATAAATTGCTCGCGATTTCGCAAAACCAGTTACCTAGTTCTAGCATTAAGGGGACGAATTGACGATCGCATCAAATGCGGTGATCATATAAAAACTACGAAATGGGAGGCTGTCACCGATGCGATAGTTCAATTCGTCCAAGAATTATCGTCCTTCTTATCCTTCATCGCTACAGCGTAGCTACCCAATCGTCGAGCGTATAATGGAGCTCAATCTTTGTCGATCGAGGGCAATGCTCCCCAACCGTTTTTGGTTTTCAGTGTTTTTTTCACCTTTCACAAAGTCTCTGACCCAGCTAATACTTTCATATTTCTTCCTTCTGACCTTCAGCTGACAAGCGTTGAAGTATTTTAAAAATTGAATTTGGGCACACTCCGTATGCATTATTAGGGCTATCCTAAAATTCATCCTTCAAGTCATCGGGTTTATCGTTCGTTGGCGCATATATGATGGTTAGGCTGTAGGGTAGGTAGCCATTTCATTTTGACCATGCACATGTCTTTTCTTCATCGTTGTGAACTGCCAACAGACTTGCCGGCGCAGCTGCAAGAGATTGTTGTTTAGAAATATGCAACACGTTTTGGCAATTACATATTTGACAACTCGTAAAATTAGCTTCGATTGCAAGTCATTCGGAGAAACATATTCGTGACAAGACAAGCAGCAGTAGTCCAGATGTTATGATTGGCATTAACTCACCTTTATTGTGCGGGTTTTCGGCACGTAATCGATTTTGACACACTCGCTCCGATGTTAAGCTGAATGAATGACCAACGTGCTATTTATGGCTAGTTGTTATCAACACGGATGGCAGTAATGTAAAACAGTTTTTTTTGGAGTTAGTGGAAAAATATCTCAATCATTTTTTATTTAAGGTGGTACATCAAGAAATCCCATTTATATTTTGCAAACAAACTTTAGAGACCCAAATCTGACGAACGATGCATCGAACTAAGCTGCACTTGTTAATATTAACTTTGCTTACTTTCAAAAGAGACAGCTTTCTCAAATCGAGCGTATTCGTTTACGAGTTGTCAAGATTGGTGCTCTTGAAAATATGAGTAGGGGTCCAAGTCGGCCTTTGTGGCAGCCATATTTGTATTCTCTGATGTTCCTCCTTAAACAGTGCAGTTGATTTCTACTGATAGGTATGACATCGAAAATATTATAAAACCAATAGATAAGTTTGTTATTTTTTTTTGACTCACAATTTGAAATCCTTTTATTAAAACAAAAACAGCGATTTTATTGAAACTAAATAATATAACTTTTTTAAAACAACTAAAAATGATATGCAAGATGGTGAGTTTCAGGTTATATGTGACTTTAATGAAAACTATAGTTTTGTGTTGTAAAATGAAATGCAGTCTCATCATATGTATATTAGGGAGGGTCAACGTTGTATGGAGAAACTTTAAATTTCATCGTATCAACCCGGAACAAAGCATTTTCAATGTATATTAACGTTCAAAACAACTGTGCAAAATTTGGAAGCGATTGGTTGTGTCCCCGTATTCCGCATTGCGATTGAAATTTGTATGGAAGTTAGTATGAGAAAACGTACTTTTTTGCATTTTAGTTGAATTCTTTTGTCTAATACCATATAACTAATGACGTTAAAGTATAGACTAGGATATGCCGGAGAACTTTGCCGAAGACCGCAAAGTGATCCGGCGTATGTGAAAAAAGTTATTCGCCTGGTAACTTAGGCCAAAAATTGAGATTTTATTATTGATGTTATTCCTTTACATGTTAAACGTTAAGCACCACCGAGCAATATGTATGTACGTTATAACTTTTTTCACAAGTGTCGGATCACTTTGCGGCCTTCGGCAAAGTTTTCGGCTTATCCTAGGCTATACTTTAACGTCATGAGTTAGATCGTTTTAGATGAAAAATTTCAATTTATGGGAAAAATGCAAAAAAGCACGTTTTCCCATACTAAATTCCATACACACTTCAATCGCAATGTGGAATACGGGGAAGCAACCAATCGCTTCCAAATTTTGCACGGTTGCTTCGGGCGCTAAAATGAATCGAAAAAGCTTTGTTCCGAAACATCAACTTTGTTGGCCCAGTCTAATGTATATGTCCTTTACTAACGATCAGGACTGATTTGCTTCGTTCACCGATATCATTTCCAACGATACGACAGCTGGTTGGGCTTTTACCTAGAGTGCGAATCATAACACAGCAATAAAACCCAGTCATTCCGCACCGATGATTCAAGTGATTCAACGGCCCATCGGAAACAGCTGACCATTTTCTGATATAGTGCCAATTATGAAGGAGTGTATAGAATTTCAAGTAGGCATGTTGCACATTTTTCTTTCAATTCAATTCGAATCCATTAAATTGAGTTTTTTTTCAAACTTACGGTCAAAGTCTATCAGTTACAATCATAAACGCACTGTGTGATGAAACTAAAGTTTACGATAGTGCGAACACTAACTGATTTTTTCTTTCGATTTTATTGCACACTGGAGAACACTTAATCTTTTCGAAGATGGAGCAGTACAGTCTCTTTCAGTACCAATACGAAAGCTTTAATGACCCGAGTTGTATTTTTGCAACTAAATTGAGACCAATTTTGAACGCATTATGTACTTGGAAGCATTTCAGCAAAGATTAGAATTCTGAAGTATTTAAGTCAATTTATTCAATCCATATGTAGAAGATAGTAACATGTATCCGCCCAGAGTCCTTTTGATGTGAATACCTCCAGAATTAGACAAAATTTTAGAATACCTACTGTCTTCTGAGAAGTTCTTCACATCCATACATTATTCATAGTAGACACAAAGACAAACAGACGTGTTGATAATTCCCATCGTACGCAAATTTAACGGCCTTTTTTTTTTTTTTCAAAATTTGATAGTTGGCCATCTGCCCAACCGTGGCGCTCGCATTGTTTTTGTTCGAGTTTGACGTTTGCTCACTACCGCCACCTAGTTGGTGGTCGGCCAAACATAGTCTTTTTAGCATTGGGCGAATATGTTTCCGTGACTATGATTTGAATCAAAAATGTTCAAAGTGTTACATCTGTTTGCCTGTGGTTGACAATATATTTTGTGACTGGTTCACTATGTGGCGCAAACGAGCCTGCAAAGATCACATATCGTCACGATATATGAGCTTCATTTCCATTATTTGCGAAATAAATGCATTGCTTTGAAATCTTGACAATGGTGAGTAGGGTAGAGTGCACGGTGTAGGGATAGGATAGAGTGTAGGGTAGACGGTAGGATTGAGGGTTATGATAGAGCGTAGTATAGAGTGTTGGGATAGAGGACAGGGAAGACGGTAAGTTTGAGGGTAGCGAGTAGAGTGAAGAAGTGAGATGATATTAGATGAGATGAGATTTTCTCGAGATAACTTCAGGAATTCTTCCCGGGATTTGTTCAGGCATTTCTCTCGAGAATCTTCCCAGTATTCCTTCCAGAATTCCTTCAGATGTTTCTTCCGGAATTATTGTTGGAATTGCTCCTGAGATCTCTTCAGTTCAGAAAATTCTGAAAAGGATTCTTTTAGTTATTCTTTTCGGCATTCCTCCAAAGATTCCTTCCGAGATTCCTGCTGTGATTCCTCCCGAAAAGGAATATGGAAGAATATAGATTTCTGTCAAGATTTTTTCCAGGCAATCCTAGATTTTGTAGGTTTTCGTGCCGGAATTTCTGAGATTCATTAAAAAATTCTACCCGTATTTTTAAGAGATTTATTCTATTGTTTTTGCAGGAATTACTGCATAGTTTCCAGCAGAGATTCCTGTCATGGTTCCTCTAATAATTCCATTAGAATTCTCTACGGAATTCCTTCAGAAATAATTTCAGAGATTTCTGTCTCGATTGCTTTACAACATTCTGGAAGGATTCATTCTAGCCAGCATTCTTTCATGGATTTCTGCTGGAATTACTTATTGGTACATATGTGATGATGATGATGATGATGATGATGATGATGATGATGATGATGATGATGATGATGATGATGATGATGATGCCGGGATCCCTGCTGGCTTCTCGGATGTTTTTCATGTGCCCGGGATTTGTTATGTGATTATTTTAGGAATCCCTACCGAGTTTCAGCGAAGATTCCTCTCAGGATTCTACCAGATTCGCCTCCCAGATGTCCTTCAGGATATTCTCCCAGGATTCTTTCAGGGATTTCTATCAGGAATGCTTTAGAAAATCTTGGAAGGTTTCTTTCCAGTGTTCTAGTCGGCATTCCTCTAGGGATTACTGCTCGAGTCCCTTCAAAGATTCCTTCCGGGATTCCGTAAAGGATTCCTTTAGGAATTCCTGTTAGGATCGCTTCAGGGATTCCAACTTATATTCTTTCAAAGATTCCGTCAAGGAATCTTGCGGGTTCTTTTGGGTATTCGTGGCAGGATTCCTGCCGGTGTCCATCCAAAGATTTTTCCCGTTTTTCTGACATTCCTCCCGGCCCCGGGATATCTTCAATCATTCTTTCAGGAAGTCTTTCGAGATTCCAGCCGGGATTCCTTCCGTGATTTATTCTAGGATCCTATCAGGGATTTTGTACGGGATTCTTTTGTGACTTTCAGGGGTTCCTTACGAGCCTGAATTACAGCTAATGAAAGTACACCAAAACCTCCATTTAGGTAACGAATCGGGGCTGCATAACTAGAGTTTTTACCTAAATGGATTTGAAGATTGCAAAGAAGTTTAAGAAGGGCGAGTAACCTGGAGATTTAAAGGAGGCCATGCGGGGTTTCAGAGGGATTTCATGCGAGTTTCAGGAAGGGAGGGGGGGGGGGCAGAAGCGTTGCACCGGGGGCTGGGGGTGGGCTTCAGGAGTATTTTCGGGGAGTTTCGAAGGGTCTCAGTTGTGTTACATGGGATCCGATGGGGGTTTCGAAGGCATTTCAGAAAACTTCAGAGGAATTTGGCGAGTTTCAGGGGCGTTATTCAGGCGTTACGAAGGCGATTTCGGTGATTCCTGAGGGTCTTAGGTGCGTTACATGGGGTATGAGGTAGATTTAGGGGGATTACGAAGGCATTTTAGAAAGCTTCAGATGATTTTTGGCGAGTTTCAGGGGCGTTACTCGGGCGTTACGTAGGTGTTTTTGAGGGTTTCTGAAGGTTTCAGTTGCGTTACATGGGGTCCGAGGGAGTTTTGGGGAGATTTCGAAGGCATTTCAGAACGCCTCAAAGGATTTTTTTGCGGCGTTAGCTTCAAAGGCGTTACGAAGGCGTTTTCGGTGGTTCCTGAGGGTCTCAAGTGCGTTACATGGGGTCAGAGGGGGTTTTGGGGAGATTTCGAATGCATTTCAGACAGCTTCAGATGACTTTTGGCGAGTTCCAGAGCTTTTACTCAGGCATTTTCGGGGGTTTCTGAGGGTCTAAGGGATGTTACAGGGGGTTTTGAGGGGGGTTGAGGGGGCCTACAGTTTCTGAAAATACATTTTGGATCACAGCTCTTAAGTCAGCTTCAGGTAGATTCAAGCACACGTGACACGAGTTATGCATGAAGATTCGATGACTTATGCTAAAGAAAGTTCTTAGGAAACCTTAAAAAGTACTTAACCAACCCCACAGAACAGAACTTGCGAAAATGATCAGATATTGAGGACCAACATTGAAGTTTAGTTTTGAAACTACACCATAGACTTCCATTTTTTTTTCGTAAAAGCATGCTTAACTTGACCTTTGATAACAAATATATTTAAAATAATAAATTGAGAGACACCTTGGGTGTCAACGGGTTTAACTACCCTATAGCAGAAAATCTTTATAACAAGACTTTGAAAATTAAGATTTTTATCGTTGAATCTTGTGTCTAACTTTGGCAGATATCAACAAAAAAAAAAGAAAATGGATCTGGTTTTGTACAGCAAAAATATGTACTAAAAAGTTTTCTCGAAGTAACGGCAAACTTTTGAATTACTCAAATATCTATATTTTTGGATGAAGCTTATGTAAAACCAAATCAATATGCAAAGTTGAATTGTCATATCCTCATGTCAAAAATCAGATCAACACCAGCAACACTATTGTAAAACATCCAACTGCAGCATGTGGTAATCAAGAATTCAGTTCGTTCCGTTTAGCTACGTCTGCGACCTGTGACTACGCCGCGACAGTCAGTGTGTCTGCTCCAACCTCACCCAACAACGCAATTTCGCTAATTGACAAATGGCAAAAGACCTAGGTTGGTAGGTACCAGTTGCTCGCCGTCATCGTTTTCGTTGTTGATTTTTGTGTCGAATTGTAGCAATAATGTAGCACGGATCGCCAATTTCACACACAACTGAAATGACTGACTGCGTTCGCCATCATATGCCTACCATCCATCCGCTGCGTTGTTGGAATATTGCAACCTCGACCAACGAACGACCGAAGCAAAAAATTGAACTCGGGGTGCACTGCAGCAGTACCATCAGTCAGAGTGTAACATGTGTATGTCTGGGGTCGTCGGTTAAAACGTTCAAAAGTGACATTTTTATGAGTTTGACCCAGCTGGGCGTGACATCTTAAGTGGATGGTAAACGAGAGTACAAACCTGTGTTTGCCCTCCGTTGCATAGCGCAACCTCTAGGCGCGAGGTGTGAGGTGAGAACATTGATGAGAGCAGCATAGGTGTCGGACGTTTAAAGTTTATGGGTTGCCGAAATCTTGCAAAATGTACCTTCCCAACAGTCTTACAGACTGCTGTATAAGAAACTATGTGTTTTGAAGAATGCTTATAAAATTTTTCAAGCCAATTAGCATTCACCAAATTGATCATTTATTGATTATTTGATTCATTGATCCATGGAATCATTGATCCATTAAATCATTGATTCATTTAATCATTGATTCATTGATTCATTGATTCATGAATCAATACGTGCATAAATTTCTGCAGACTGTACAATGAAGCACCATGTAACGGTCATACTCACAACAGTTTTATGAATTTCGGTGATCATTTTCTTAAAAGGCTATCGATTTCCGACAACCTTGCTGCTACATTTAGCAAGAGCCCAATTTCGCCTGCAACCGTGGAATAGAGTCCAAAATAAACCGAAACTTGTTTACTGCATCTGTGAAGCAAGATGCTAAATTGCACCACAATATCATAAACAATTGATTATTTTGTGCCAACTCATTCCCTCTGGGCTAAATTTTGGCAACTGTTTTGGGAAAGTCCTTCGATGTGGACAGTTTCCGTTCCCAATTATGGCGGAAGATCTGAAGAAACTCCTCTTCACCACTTCGTTTGTCAAAATAAATCACTCACGCCTGCCCGGCTTCGGTGATTGTTCCGAATGGCATAACACATTTAAATTCGCAAGCCGCCAAACGCTAACCAAACGAGCACCAGGTTTCGAGTCATTTCACCGTGATTCAGCAGAATTATGATTGATCAGAGTGTGGTCCATTAGCTATTTGTTTCTTGGGTAAAAAGTTAGCAAACTTCCTTTCATCGCCGTGGTGTCAGCTCTGAACACTCGCAAATTTTTGAGGGCCTTGGAAAGTGAGTGTGGCCTGATTAGGATGAATTGCGCCGTCACGGTTCGTTGGCACCTTCTGCGGGTCGTGTGCAACAGAAGCGAGAAAATTGTTGCAGAAATCATTACTGAACTGGCCGGTCAGAGGGCAAGATCAAAATGGTGCGAGCAATAGACAATGCGTAACACGCAACGAAAAGTGATGAAATAGTGCAAATTGAGTTCTTATTATTGATGGCTACAGCGGTGAGTCGATAAGGAGAGCGTCCAACATAGCTCTGGTCCTCACAAGTTCCTACCTCATGCTTTCACGGGTCAAGCGATAACAAAGACCGTCAGCTAAGAGTTGTGTGCTAAGTTAGCAGTGCAGCCTGGGCACTGTTGTCCTTCTGACTTCAGCTTTGTAACAGTGAGTCTGTGTATTTGTGTTAATTTGTTTATTCTATTTGTAAAAAAATCTATATTTTGCATGTCTCCGGATTATTTATTCAAAAATTTAAATTAGCCTAATGCCATAAAAATACCCCTACACTTATTCACACAAACTCACCACACTGCAATAAAAAGCACCAATAGAGTAGTTATAGTTCAGTGGAAAAAGAGAAACTAAAGGGAAAAAGGGAAAAGGAGAAGATGGCTATTGAACGATAGGGGGATTAGGCAGCCTAGAAGGAATGATTCGGTCTGTTTCTCGAGAAGACATCATTTAAAACAGTCGTTGAACACACTGAAAAAGTAAAGTCTATAGTTGATTAGAAGTGTAAAGTTAAGGAAAACCTTCAAAAGCTAAACGTGGAGAATCAGGTATGGCAAAGTTCAGTCAGGAAGTGAAAGAATTTAAGAAAGCTAAGGTGGAATTTTTCCCGAACTAGAACCCGTTGGTTTTTACCATGAATCCGCTTTTGTCCGGTGTTACGGATAGAGCCGGTGACCCGGAGTTCCCGGACGTGCTGAGGTGGCCCGCAGAGCTCGGCCGACGCGACATACCGTCGGACTCGCTGAGAGTCCCGCCACCGTAAGGCTCCACAACGAAGCTCCAGTGGACATAACCTCATTGTATCCCCACGCCGAGCAGTACTCCGAGTTTAGTGCGAATTCGGACCTCACGGAATTCTGCCGAAACCCTTCTACGCCAGGCAACCGCCGTTGTCGCTGGTCCAACCCCCAGACCGAGACCAGTACTTACCAAGCGCTCCCGCCCATTCTCCAGCAGTTCCCGGCCGGCCCATAGGTATTTATTTAAGAACTACAGAACACACACACACACACACACACCCACACAGACTTGTAAATGCTAGGACAATAAAACTGTAAAATTATAATAGCTTTTTCCATTACACGAGGTCTGATTAGCCGACTAGATTCCACTCTAGCCGACCTTGAGACCAGAGAGGTGCTCCAGATCGCGCTAGCCAGGAAAAGAGGTTGTTGTAGAACCCGGCCTCACACGACAAGCCGTTGCTCTGCCAAGCTTGCCGAGGTCTTTTGTCCTGGTAGCACGTGTGCTACCCTACCTACCAGTAACAGACCCGAGCGTCTGTTCACCAAGCAGGTGCGGCCCAAAAAGCATCTTTTCTGACCTCTAGCCGCTGAGTAAGAAACGCTGCACCACGCCCAGCTAGATCCAAGGTGGTAGCCCCTTCAGCGTGGTCGTCTAAGTGTTGGTTGGGACGTTAAATAGAACAGGCACGATGGCCCTCCGGCGAGACAGGAGTGTTGGCGTAGGCCCAATAAGCCACCCGTGAAAATCCTCATTGCGAATAACATAGGAGAAAATACGACTCGATACAAGTGGCAAAGACCCACGCGACGAAATAAGGACTAGGATTGGAAACTTGGAACATGGAATTGCAAGTCACTAGGTTTCGCAGGATGTGACAGGATCATTTACGACGAACTACATCCCCGCAACTTCAACATTGTGGCGTTGCAGGAACTTTGTTGGACTGGACAGAAAGTGTGGAAAAGCGGGTATCGAGCGGCTGCTTTCTTCCTAAGCTGTGACAATACCAATGAACTGGGAACAGGATTTATAGTGTTGGGCAAGATGCGACAACGTGTGCTCGGATGGTAGCCGATCAACGCAAGGATGTGCATGTCGAGAGTTAAGGGCCGTTTCTTCAACTACAACATCATCAATATACACTGCCCACACAAAGAGAGACCTGATGACGAGAAAGAAGCGTTCTACGCGCAATTAGAGGAAACAAACGATAGTAGCACGCCGCGTGACGTGAAAATCGTTGTCCGCGACATGAACATGCAGGTAAGAAGGGAAGAAATGTACAGGATACATTCCACGCGTTACGTTTTGCGCGAGAATCAAACTTTTGCTTCCAAAAATTGTTATGTTGTTAAATATGTACATGCTAACCAGTATATCAAACGATTAGATTTGAATAGAAGATTCATATTGTGCTTTCTAATTGGGAGTTGGACTTTTGTGCTTCGAAAGAAATCAGGAAACACAACGTAACGGAACACTATCGCAAAAAATGAAGAATTTGTACCGTACGACAAGAAATTTGCTACTTTCTAGAAGAAGTTTTCAAAGTTTCAGGTACTACAGGTCGGACTCGATTATCCGTAGAATCGTTTATCCAAGATTCGATTATCCGGAGAAGATTTAATAAGATTCATTTTTATATTTCAATGCAGAAATTTTAAATAATTTATTACTTGGGAGTGTTGCTCGATTCTAGATTATCCTTCAATGAGCATCGCTCGGAAATCATCGATCGTGCAAAACGACAGCTGGGATTTATTATGCGAACATCCAAAGATTTCGATGATATCCAGTGCTTGAAAACACTCTGCACTTCGCTTGTTCGGTCGATTTTGGAAACCTCATCCGTTATTTGGTGTCCATATCAAACAAGCTGGGTGGACAGGCTGGAACGCATTCAAAAACGGTTTGTGCGCTATGACCTACGACGACTTTCTTGGAGGGACCGTACCAATCTGCCACCATACGAAGACCGGTGTTGCTTACTTGGAATAGAAACACTAGTGCAACGGTGGTTCATTCAACAGGCTGTTATCGCTGCCAAGATACTAAATGGAGAAATAGAATGCCCAAATCTTCTTGCAAGGTTATCTCTGAATGCTCCCAACAAGATTCAACGTGAAAGTCTTCAACGGATGCTGGCAATACGATTTCATCGTTCAGTGTATGGCTATAACGAACCGATGTCCTCCATTATAAGCGTCTTTAATAATGTGGCCTATTTGTTCGAATTTGGAATGTCTTCAACGCAATTCAGAAGCCACGTCAGACATTCATTGTGTTACAATCCGGGTACTTCACCCTACAAAACGAGTCAAAGCCACACGAGAGTACTGCTATAAAAGTCAAGCTTGTAGTAGGGTACTCAGATCTCAGCAGTAGGAGATAGCAATACGCACCACATTAGTTGTTGCTATTCAAACACCGAAGCAAATTATAATCCTATTAGAATTTGTTAAAATAAACTACTAAATACTATGTTTTGTGAATGAGATCTATGTTTATATTACCAGTCATCATTGTATCCTAATAAGAATAGTTTAATTGATTCAGACAACGGTCAAGTTGAATGAACATTTTGTATGAAACTGTTATACACACCTACACGTTACGGTTTTTACACACGCAAAGTCCGGGATCAGAAAAGGGAGAATGGAGGAAATTCAAGAGGATCTTGGAGTTGCCAGAGAGGATAAAAAGGGGATTTTCTGAAAATAAAGGGGTCTAGGAGGTTGACTGGCTGGTCCCAAGACTAGAATCAGTCTTTTCCACTTGAGCTGTTGAGCCATTCGGACCTAAAGTTAAAAGTCAGTGAGTGTGAATCCAAAGTGTCAGTATAATTTTACTGTGAGTCACAGTGGAAAAGTCATGCCAGAAGCGTTGACTAATCAGAAGAATCAGGTGATACACTTCGATTAACACAGCTTTGGCAGCCACCCTTAGTTATACCCCGATTCCCTAACGATTATCTCAGGACCCGTTAGAGCTAGCCTACCAGCACATATACGCTGGTATTAGGCCACGTGCGCCGTCCAAGCCCCTAGTGAGCACCAGTGAATTGGCTATTTGCCGAAATTAGCTTCGACCCGTGGAGAGCCCGCAGGTCTCAGACCAACACTTCCGCGACCGAATCATCCGTGGAAGCCAGTCGGGAGCAACACTCCAAAGAGCACGTGGAGCTCACCCGAGTCCAGCCCCAGTTCGGGGTCTCATCCCGAAGTATAACGCTCCCAAGGAGTGAGAGCCCTTGCCGAGCCCCCCCCCCGTTGAGTGCAGCCGTAGCCGCCCCACCATTCCAGTTTTGCCGTCCTCCCCGCCTCTAGTCTGATCCCGATTCGCCGGCCGGCCCCTGCACACTAAACGCTTTCAGCAATATTTTGCTGAATTTTGCCGAGCTGAAGGGTCCAGCAAAATTTTATGCTGAACTTTCAGCAAAGTTGGCTGAATTTCAGCAAAACGTTGCTGGTGACCAGCAGAGTTTACTGAACAAATCAGCAATTTTTGCTGAATTTCAGTCAGCTCGGCAAAATTCAGCAAAATTTTGCTGAAACCTCAAATCGATTTTTTGGTGTGTGCGTTACCCTTTAGACACCCACACAACAGTTAATGTAAGTAACCGTTAATTAACAGTGCAGAGAAAAGATAGAAGTGTGTTTGTTTGTATCTCCGATCCGTGTTCCGTAAACGTGTTTAAAGCCGACCTTGTGAGACCTGTCTCTCAAGCTCGAGCTAGTCGCTTAGGATCTAAAGTCAGAGAGGGAGAGTCGCTGGATAGTAATAATTGCTCAAAACTAATGTTTAAATTAGTATAAGTAATATTCATTAAGATTCATGTCAGATGGATTAATAAATAATAACAATAACAATAATTATTATAATACTATGCTGATCCGATTCTGGAAGGCCACGAATTTGTTTTATCTCGATTTTGTCGGCTTTCCGATTATGTTAGCCTTCTTTATCAAGAAAATAGAAGTGTTTTACACTAGGCATACCATTTTACAATTAATCACAATATCAGTTGATATCTTTTGGCATCACGTATATGATATTCCTATTCCCACCCAATTGGATTGTTTGCAGCCAACATCAATTGGGTTCCCCCATTGACAATGCATTTGAGTTCTCTAAACATTGGTACAAGATGCGGGAATCGAAAACGTGACGTCATCGCATTCAGGTGTTTGGCATCATGTTCAAATTACATACGTAACAAACAAATTTAGTGTTACATTCGAAAAGGGCCAAATCATTTTAAATTTTGATTCACTGAAAAATAAATGCAAAATTTGGTACAATAGATAATTCCCGGCATTTTTTGAAAACAAACGCCAATCAAAGAATTTTTTAAAAACATATGCATGGATTCCTTCGGATATTACTTCTGGGAATCCTCCAAAATTTCCAAGGGCAAATCCTCTAGAGATTTTGTTCAATGATGGATTATCGGTACAAACTCCGATGATATTGCTTGGTATTCCTCCAAGAATTTCGGCTGAGATTCCTTCAGTTCTCCTGGGATTTCTTCATTAATTACTTCTACAGATGCTTCCCGAGGTTTTTTTTACAAAAATCCTGTGGGAATACTTATTGGAATTCCTTTAGGAATTTCTATTAGAAATCTTTCACGGATTTTTCCTCCGAGACATCTCTAGGGATTCCTCCTAGCATTTATCGTGGAATTTTACCTTAAATTCCACTATGTTTCTTCTAAGAATTAATTTTTGAAAGATTTCTCCAAGGATTTCTCTAAATTTTCTATTGATATTCCACCAGAAGTTCTTTAAGGGGGAAGTTCTATAAGTACTGCTGGAATTTCCCCAAGGATCCTTCCATGAGTTTCTTTTCCTTGAATTTCTTCAGATATTCCTCTAGATATTTCTCAGGATATTTTTAGGGATTTCTCCAGGAACTTCCAAGGAAACTCCTACATTCCTTAAGGATTTTGCCCATGGATTTCTCTAGGGATTTCTCGAAAGATTTTTATAGAAATTCTCTATGCATTCTAGTGATTTCTGTAGTGATTCAGAAACTTCTTTCAAATTCCATTCAGTGACTCCTCTAGGGATTTTTCCTGTAATTTCTCGAGCCCTCTATCGAGATTGTTATTGTTGCTGCGTCGCCTGGCCTCACTGTGACTGAGTCCGGCTCTGATAAGGTCACTCACACTAACTTACGTGACAAGGGGATATCGGTGACAGAACGATGCTACGATGATAATGAGATGACAACAAAACTGTAATCGAAATCTACCCGAGCAGAAGGGAATAGCAATAGCATAATAAAATGTGTTATTTTGGAAAAATAACTGAGTAGCGGAAAGAGTTATTTTCATGTTATTTACATAACATATCCTGTTATAAACTTGTCTGTCATAAGCGGCAAAATAACAAATATTATAACAAAAAAATGTTCCTGGAAGACCTGTTTAAAAACATGTTTTGTTAGTTTAAATAACAACTTAATAACAGCGAATTTTGAAAATATTTCAATAACAAATTTTGATATGAATACCTTATTGATAACAATCTGAAAACAAAAAAAAAATTTTTTCTGTTGCGGATAGGAACTCCTCCAAAGTCCCATATGCATTCAATGGGATACGCAACAATAGGATCTATTATTAACCCTAAAAGGGATACCTGGGGTCTATTGGACCCCAGTCGCCTTTCAGAGCTCGTCTTAGATGGAACACACTCGGCGAGGTGACGAAACTGAAGCCATGAAGGTATCCCTTTTAGGGTTAAATGTTTAATTCATAATGGACAGGCCTATAAAATCGCAAATAATTGGTGCGCTATTGTTGTCGCAAACGATTTCTTATCGAAAACAGAGACAAACAATAGTTCTCGTTTATTTTTCAAACAACTTGCGATGAAAAACGTTTTGAAACGCTTTATTAGGTGGTTCATTGTTTATAAGATTAATTTACATTATTACCTCATTGATTGACACATTTATCCTAGTTAATCTGAGTGGGCTCGATGCAGCGAAATCAATAAAAATAAAATGTCTAAAAATAATCAATGAAGTTCTTGATTACTTATTTTTTTACATTTTTGTCGAAAATGTGTTGTTTGTCGTTGAATTCCACCAGTTGATCCAAAATGTTTCATAAAACGGCTAACACTCTGTTACACTCTCTATTTTCGTATTCATACCTAACTGGGACAAAAAATAGGTATACTTTCCAAAGTGCTTATAAAACAAAAGGCTGATAAGTTGGCACTGTAACGTAATGTCAGTTAGAAGAGGAACTGATGACAAAATAATATTTTCTCTTACAGTTCCTCACGGAATGCTGTGAACAACGAAAATCTCGAATGGTGTTCTTCTAATTACGGAAATATATTTTAGCTTGAGCAGTTCTACAGTGCTGAAAGAAAGTGTAGTCACTTGGTGTTTTAACAGTTATGGTATTTGTAATAACTATACTTTTACGGAATCGGCATTACCACTATCAGTATCACGTGAGTATCATAAACACAGCACAGAGACTGTTTCTGGATTAGAATACGTTCTGTGCAACCTCTGGTTGGTGTAGCCGTTATCTACCCTACAGTTCAAATTATATGTTAGGCCACGACTACAAAAAGTATTGTCAAAAATCGACTTCGCTCCGTTCCGACTATATATGCTTTTCGTATCGACATTAGCCAGATCGACATCTAGCATAGCCAGTGCCTTTATCTGGTTCATAGAACAGTTTCCCCCTTCCACGGCCCAAGCCACCTGTTAATAGCACCGGAATACGCCCTGTCGGTCATCATACAGTCCAGTACCTGCGTGAACTGCTCGATCGACCACCGCGGAGGCGCATAACAGCTACAGAAGAAGACCCCGTTTACTTTGGTGATCACGATGCTCTCATAAGGGGCTATTCATAAATTACGTAGACCAAATTTTGGCCATCTCAGAACACCCACCCCTCCCCCCACCACGTAGACTTTTGTCCATACAAAAAAATTAAAGTTTGTTTAAAGCGTAGACTTTGCCTAGAACCCACCCCCTCCCCCAGAGTCTACGTGGTTTATGAATGGTCCATGAGTAGTAAACACCAACTCCCAGATGGGGTAGTCAGCTGTCGTCCACATCGCCGCTATTTTCCCGGACCCATCCGCGGACCTATTACTTTACCGACTCGGTGTGGGTCCGATGATAGCGATATTCATCCCCCACTCAAAAACTGGCAAAGCAGTTGCTGGGCTTCTTCACAGTGATTCAGGTTCAGCTGAGTTGCATTGTGATTTGTCAGCTTTCCCAAGTAACATTTTGATGGCCAAATAGTCTTGTAGAGGTTTTGAGAACCATCATAAAACCGAATACCTTTTATTTAGGTTTTATGGTGGTTCTATGAACCTCTTCTAGTTTTTTTTCTGTATTAACGAGATTTTTAGCCCTAGGCTAGTTCATCTCGGGACCCACGGTTTACTTCCCTTCCGAAGGAAGAACTCACATTTGTGAGTTTGTCGGGAGTGGGATTCGATCCCAGGTCCTCGGCGTGATAGTCAAGTGTTCTAACCATCACACCAGGTCCGCTCCACCGCTGCCTCTTCTAGTCTGCTTGACTAAAAAATGTTACTTGGGTTGGCATTTCTGAATACCGGGCACTTTGGACCTTCCGTTCAGTACGTGCTGTTCGTTGATTTCCCGAAAAAAAATCAAACACTTGGGTGCCTCCGCTGCAAGAGTTATCATTTCAAAACTCTCGCTAAGGACCTCTTCCGCCAGACTTTCGAGGACGGGGCCCTTTCGTCCCTTGCTGCGCTTGAGCTGGAGGATCATTTTACCTGTTCGAGTACGTCTAATACTGCACACGTTGGCACCCAGGTCCAGGACCTTGACGTCGCTTCTCATCGACTTCAAGGCTTCGGAGTACTTGGACTGTTCAGTATTGATGACGAGTGCGTCACCCTTCACACGCTCGGCACTTGCCCTGCCACGTTTTTTAGGCTTGGCATCCCTACGTTTCTGCGGTTTCTCCTTTTGCTTCTGTTCTACTTTGATCCAGGGGGCGTTCTCCTCCTGACCCGCCCTAAGGAACCCCCTGTTCCCTTTAATCTGAGACAGGTCGGCCTTTTCAGGTCCACTCTTCCCGTTCTTCCGGGACGCATGGCTGGGGTCCTGCCGGGGGACTTGCCGATTTTACTACCGAGCTTCGGGGTTGACAGCCGCATAGTCTTGCGGACGCCACATGGTAGCTCCTCACCCGACGGCTGCCTTTCACGCTTCTGCTTGTCGTAAGCAATAGCATCCGCCACTCTTTTGGAAGTACCCGCGAAGTCGAAAGCGAAGGCATCCGTCTGGGTAGACTTCGGAACCTTTTAATTCACGGGTTCTGTCACTGCCGCAGTTGCCACGAGTTTTTCGTGGTCCTGGCTGGACACCATCATTGACGTACGAGGTCTAATAAGGGCCTGCTTGCTAATATTAGACTTCGTGGATGCAAAGACAATGAAGGAATCAAGCTGCTGTGTCAACCCTTGGCATTATGGATCAAAAGGTCTGAGAGAAAAAGAGACAAAAAAAAGCTGCTGTGCAGCCACCTCTGTCACAGAGAGCCCATCTCTATGTATATGTGTTGATAGTCCTCATCAATCACACTCCGTCCATTATCTCACCCGAAACACTTACCTACCTTACTACCACCTATAAATACCTACCTTACCTACACAGTTCAAAATTGTTACATATATCCACCAGGGTGCGATGACGTCACGATTTCGATTCCCGCATCTTGTACCAATGTTTAGGGAACCCAAATGCATTGTCAATGGGGGAACTCAATTGATGTTGGCTGCAAATAATCCTATTTGGTGGCAATAGGGATGTCATATACGTGCATGCATACATCGAGTTTGCTGTAACGAGATTGCCTCCATCGTTTTTAACACAATTATTCATCGGTTTGTGAAATTTAAGGTTGTCTGCAGAATTGAGCTTGCTTACAACTTTGCGTGCAAGAAATCCTTCTATATAACTCGAAAATTCAACTTTGTGGCGTTACCTCTAAATCTCATTATTTTTCGTTTCTCTTTTTATGTGATTTGAAGCTAGATCTCTAATACTCAATTTTTTTTTAAACAGGTCGCCAATTCTCAACATTTTTCTGAAAATATGACAGATCTAAATATTAGTTCAAGGTCGGTTCAGCTACATCATGTTTCAGTTTAACAGATACGCCGCCTTTTGCTTTTGCAGCTTCAAAAATGCACTTTTGCGTGCAAATGAAATCAACTCTGGCAGGCATAGGTACTCATTAGGCTAAATGAGTCACTAAGCCTAAGAGTTTTGATGTTGTCCAAATGGGAAATGAATTTTTCATGAGTCACCTTCGTCTAGCTGAATCGACTTGGACAACCTGAGGCCTGTAATTGATACAGCCGACAACCGAAAAGTCAACCATAAACGTCTTAATTAATTGCAGAATAATGTGGTTGTGAAATAAAGGAGGTGCCATCGGTGAGGGTGGATATTTATAGGTATCCATCTCGATAGCGAAGGTGCAAACGTGAAATGCTTCACAACACCAACAACAAGATCAAGAGATGATATCGCTGCTCGTCGGTAGCAACTGACCTAGCGACAACAGCAAGTGAAGGAAGCTCGAAATGGGAGTGATTATTACGACGACGACGCGGTCGGCAGGTTGGTGAGAGTGCCAAGTCATTGAAGCGTCCAGATTGGTGGGCTGCCGCCGCCGCCCGTAGATGTGATTCATGTAATAGCCAGCAGCCCCCCGTTGCTAGTAAGTAGTGAGAGGGCGAAGGCGTGCGCGAATGTGCGATTCAGTCTGCTGGGGCTGACCCACTGACTATGTATGTAGCTGAGCTATAGTGCCGCAACCGAACTGTCTGCTCTGGTTGGACGGTTGACCGATTGGGATCTCCGCGAGATGAATTTTATGCCTTTTTACTGTGTTTGATTGGGAGTTGTATAAGATCGAAAGTGGAATTAATTGGCAGTCCAAGCGACTTGGAACAATGGCGGTACTGTCATAATAATCATATAGTTTGCGATGGTGAGTAATGAATAATAATGTGTTAACTTTACTAAACGGATCTGAGGTTGACATTTGTTCAAGTTTGTAGCTGTTTTTGATATAGTCGGAGTTTGAACAGTGATGGGCAAGCGTTATCTATAACGTTTCCTTAGATGTCATTCGATTTTGACCACAAATTGTTTATTTTTATCTGAGACCGAAAATTCTTTACATCTCCAAAGAGTACTCTTCAAAAGACCTTAAACCAACCTTAATATGGAACATGGTCTATCAATGCAAAGGTGACTTTAAGACAATATTTCCAACGAAAAATAAAATGCTCAACAAATTCTGACACTTTTGTTTCAGGACTCAATGACCTGTAAGCATTGCTTGAATTCTTCGTGGTTGTTCTTGTATATATTTTGCACTGCATCACATCGTATTTGAGCATCATACTATTTAAAACCACTTCACTCCGTGTATACGTAGCTATAATTATTTGACATTTCACAGCTCTTTGATCCCACTTCGTCATTACGCTTGACCGGTCGCCTATTTAGCAGGTTTGCGGAAATCATAAACTCCGATTGTTATCTGTTAACCTCATTAACCTTGCAGCAAAAATGCCAAATTACCTGCTCACTGAGCGGTTTTAGTAGCTTGTTTTTCTTTTGTGTAAAGGAATCTTTGTATCTATTCTTCACAGAGTTAAGTCATACGCGAATGGTCGATTGCCCACTCATATAACGAGCAATTGGTTATGGAAAAGCACTAGAACTTGACATTTCTTCGTGCAAAAGAACCAGAACAAGAACATGATCTTGAACCATCCACCAATCAACTAGACTGTGAACCCACTTGCTTCATCAATCATCAACTGACTAACTTATCACCGGTAGGTACATTCCTTTATTTTTCAACTCGTTCATCGTTCAGCCCAGCAGCGCCTGCAGCCCGGCCCTAAGAGCCCACATTTTCCGTGCTCTACAAGCGTGTAAATGATCGTTATAAACATATGTTCAATTTCAGCACTATTACTCACTGCGAGGACCGGCGGCGTATCGATGCTCGAGTATTAAGCCTGATAGCAAACTCATTCACCGATTCGATTACTTCTCCTCCTTCCGGTGGTGTTGTGATCTACATTGCTGTTCGCAACTAAGCGAGAACATTTCGATACAAAGTAAACACACGAGGTTGATGAAGACGTTCCCGCATTTACCGATGATGTTAGTCGTCATCAAACTTGTTCCGCCTTCACCTCTAACAAGCGAATCGATGAGTCCAATATTTATCCTTGGTATGAAACTCCTTGTTCGTGATATTGTTAAACTGACGTTAGTTCGAGCTTTGAGTACGTGTTATAGAAGGTATGACAACCTCCCCAATGCATTAACATTACACACTGTCTTCAGCCAGAGGCTGCACAGACCAATGAACAGCAGTAATGCCGGCAGGTCGGATCCCAGCCAGGCTTCCCGGAAAGCTTAGAAGGGTGGGCCTGAAAAGGCTGGCACGTCCCGAATGGAAGGGAACAGGGGGTTGCGACCGTTGTTACTTACCTTACCGATCAGGCTAAGGCCGGAGTGGCCTCTGCTGTACATAGTAGCCGTCTCCATTCCACTCGGTCCATGGCTGTTTGTCTCCAGTTCCGCAATCTGCGTAGGGTCTGCAGATCGTCCTCCACTTGGTCGACCCACCTAGCTCACTGCGCTCCACATCTTCTTGTACCGTACGGATGACTCTTGAGAACCATTTTAGTCGGGTTGCTAGCCTCCCGATTTTCGCGGTATGGACGATGGTTGGTTCTCTCAGCAGCTGATGCAGCTCGTGGTTCATTCGCCTTCTCCAAGTCCCGTCTTCCATTTGCACGCCGCCGTAGATGGTACGCAACAACTTCCGTTCGAAAACTCTGAAGGGCGCGTTGGTCCTCTGCACGTAGCGTCCTTGTTTCGTGCCCATAGAGAACGGCCGGTCTAATAAGCGTTTTATACACCGTGTCCAATATGTTCTCATACAAAATACAAATTCAGAAAATATAATTTTATTTCACATCTGTGATTCATATTTTCAAAATGAATGCATGTATTGAAGGGTCACATAATACTGATTAAATAAAGCATACGGTATAGAATAACTAAATATATTTCCTGTTTGTTTGTTTGCCTAGCAGTACACTTCCGTTTTTAAAAATTTGTTTGCTCCGGCACGCAAGAAAAAATATTGAAAAGTTTCTCATTCTACGGTAGCTAATTAGAGTCCATAAGGTTAAATTTTGAGTTTTTTTTCCCAAGTATTGTACCAAATAGATATACTAAGGCTAAAACAATACAATTCTAATGATGATATGGTAAGAAATTTGCAAGTAAGCTCAACTTGGACTGATTTTCTAGAAAATGATAGTTATATTGAAGATAAACATCATAAAACGTAAATTTTGGGCAAAATTATCCATAATAGGGATACAAGCATATTTTAGAAGTTTGAATAGTGTGAATCAACAAGATAAGATGCAGACATGCTTCTTTAACAAAACAAATCTCATTAAAACAGGTAAATGGAAATTTTTGTTTGATTTACGTTTTATTTTGTACAATATAAAATGGCTTTGTACTGCATCAATACAGCGTTTCATATTTTTTTCTCTTCTGGTCATAGTTGCTACTAGCATTGGTGAGGACAGGAACCTAATTTGTTTTAACTTAAAACCATTACTCGTAAAAATGTGACGAAATATCAATGAAATTGCGAGCGTGCCACACGAAATGGATTTACGACACATAAGCGATCAGCAGAGAAGGATAAAGGCAAGATAAAGGACAATTAATTTGAAAACATATGCTGTATTTGGTCAATGTTTCAATAAGTAAATTTACTTTGAAAATCATAATTACAGATGTGAAATGAATTCAATTTGATTTTGTGTGAGGATTTTTTGGACACGGTGTAGATAGTTAACTTCGTGTAACGGCGAACTTTATTCGATCGTAGAGTTCTGCGGAGTCCAAAGTAGGCACGATTTTCTGCCACAATGCGCCTCTGAATTTCTCTGCTGGTGTCGTTGTCGGCGGTCACCAGTGAGCCCAAGTACACGAATTCTTCAACTGCCCCGATTTCATCACCATTGATATACATTCGGGGTGGCGGGCGCGGTGATCTCTCCCTGGAGCCCTTTGCCATCATGTACTTTGTCTTCGACACATTAATGACTAATCCGATTCACCTGGCTTAACTCTTTAGTCGGATGTACGTTTCCGCCATCGTCTCAAATTTACGAGCAATAATATCAATATCATCAGTGAAAGTCGTTCCACTCATGTTTATCCCCGCTCTAACGCAATGTTGAATAGCAAGCACGAAAGACCATCAGGAAACGTCCATAAATTACATCACGCTTTTAGGGGGGAGGGGGGGTTCAGCACCCATACAAAAAAATCAGAGGTCTCATACAATTGTGTGACATAGGGGGGAGGGGGGTTGAAAATGGGCAATTTTTGCGTGACGTAATTTGTGGACGTTCCCTCACGTTGCCGTAACCCTCTGCGAGATTCGAAGGGAATCGAGAGTGTCCCTGATATTCGAACTACGCACATCACTCGATCCATCATCGCCTTGATCAATCGTATCAGTTTCTCCGGGAATCCGTACTCGTGCATAGCTGTTCTCGATCGAATGTATCATAAGCCGATTTGAAATCGATGAACAAGTGATGTGTGGGTACGTTGTATACGCGGCATTTCTGAAACACCTGGCGGATGGCGAACATCTGGTCCGTTGTAGCGCGTTCACACATAAATCCAGCCTGATATTGCCCCACGAACTCTCTTGCAATCGGTGATATACGGCGGCATAAAATTTGAGAGAGTATCTTGTAGGCAGCGCTCTGTAGTGTGATCACGCTGTATTTCCCGTACTCCAACTTGTCGCCCTTTTTGTAGATGGGATACACGATACCTTCCATCCATTCCTCCGGTAATACTTCCTCCTCCCAAATCTTGGTAATGACCCAGTGTAGTGCTCTCACCAGTGATTCTCCACCGTATTTTAGCAGCTCGCTTGGTAGTTGATCTGCTCCAGCGGCTTTGTTGTTTTTCAACCGGCCAACCTCCTCCTCAATCTCTTGGAGGTCAGGGGCTGGAAGTCTTTCGTCCTGTGCACATACTCCTAAATCTGTTACCACGCCACCTTCGGTAATTGCAACGTCGCCATTGAGGTGCTCATCGTAATGCTGCCGCCACCTGTCGACCACTTCATGCTCGCTCGTGAGAATATTCCAGTAATTATTGTGGGAATTTAGCTGATGGTCCTCGATGAGAATCGCCCAGCGCAGCGACCCGATACACTGCACGTCCGACGTGGTCGAACGCTGACCAAAGAAAGAGGAAGAGTCGTGGCCTACTGTGATGTGATGTCATCAGCAGCTATCACTCGATAGCGTTGGCGTTACCCTGGGTGGGGAATGTGCGTGCGTTATCAGTTGTCTGTTGACATATTGGGGGATAAGACTCTGATAACACACTGAGAGATGCTTATTGTCAGACATATACCACACAATTATCTCGGCACATGTCGGTTTGTGGCACGAAGCCTCTGCGCGAGTGATTCAGCTTCTCGTAGAACTTTCGTGTGTCCTTAGCGCGGTACAGCTCTTCCATGGCTTCGCGATATCGTTCTTCCTGCTGGCGCTTCTTCATTCGGAAGACTGAGTTCTGCCTGCTCCGCGCCTGTCTGTAACGGGCCTCGTTCGCTCTCGTACTGTGTTGCAGCATTCTCGCCCATGCTGCATTCTTCTCATGTAAAAGTGGCGCCAAACAGGCAACTGCATCGTAGTTCTGCGACCCGGATCGTTTTCGGAATTTCCCTCTACCGAACCACCGCCGCAGGCGGCAGACGATACGTTCGTCTGGGACAAATTTGGCCTATGCTGTGGGCCTATGTTACGAGAGAACGGAGAATAGTTAATTCCTTGAGAAAGGCACAATATAGTGACCGAAACGTCGGATGAAAACTTAACAATCCGTTTTTGAGTTTTTCTTCCAAAACTGAATGCCATAACCTCAAAACAAAACAGACTGAGATAAGAGCAAGCAAAAAGGCCTGCTTCGAGGGTCTCTGTCAGAGTGCCAATGCGAATTCGTGGGGTGTTGCCTGCAAGATCGTGATGCTCAAGACGAGAGGTGTAATGGCTCCTACAGAGCAATCGCCACAGAAGATGGAGGGGAACATCGAGGGGCTTTTTCCGCGTCATGATCCTAGTCCTTGGCCTCCGTTCGTAGGACAGCCGGGGACTGGGGCTGGTGATGAGGAGAGGGTCAACGATGTAGAACTTGCGGGGATAACAAAGTCCCTTCTAAGTAAGGTAAGGCCCCAGGTACGGACAGAATTCCGAGCCTGGACTTAAAAGTAGCTATTGCAGAGGCTCCCGAAATGTTCAGGTCTGCCATGCAGAAATGCCTGGCCGTGGGAGTTTTCCCAGAAATATGGAAGAGGCAGAGCCTGGCTCTATGCCCAAAGGAGGGGAAACCATCAGGAGACCCGTCGGCATATAGACCAATATGCTTGATTGACACGGCGGGGAAGGTGCTCGAAAAGATCATCCTCTTTAGAATGTTGAGGTACACTGAGGGTGTAAATGGACTCTCGAGCTGCCAGTTCAGCTACCGGAAGGGAAGGTCGACCGCTATCCTGTCGGTTACAAAAACCGCCGAGATAGCGTTCCAGCGTAAAAGAAGGGGGATTCGCTACTGTGCAGTAGTGACTCTGTATGTAAGGAAAGCGTTCAATAGTGCCAGTTGGGCGACTACTGCCAATGCGCTCTTGCGTCTGTACCTGTACAAGATTCTCGGAACTTACTTCCAGAATCGAGTACTAGTTTACGGCACGGAGGTGGGTCGGATGTGCTTTCACATAACCTCAGGAGTTCCGCAAGATACCATCCAGAGTCCGGTGTTATGGAATGTCATGTACGACGAGGTGTTAGGTTAGAGTTCAATAGGCGCCATGGAGAAGTAACATTCCATCTGACACAGGTCTTTTCAGGCCATGGTTGCTTCCGACAGTATCTACACCATTTCGGTCATTCGGGTTCTCCCGAATGTCCGGTTTGTGCTGGTTTAGAAGAAACGGCGGAACACGCTTTGTTCGTGTTTAGTCCATTGAAAAGATAAATGCACTATGCGACCGACTGCGGTAAAATCAAGAATCAAGAAGTAGAGAAGACAACGTTATTCACGGAAAAACACAAAACGAAGCGATACGAATGGCCCTTATACCCTTGCCTTCAGTAGTTCAGATGGTTTTGCACGTAAGCATCAGTTCTTGATGCCTGCGAAACAGTTGGGTGCGGGCAAGGTGTTAGACCCTGTCCGCCTTCCGAAGACAAAGGGAGTGATGAGGACCACTCGGGAAACTGGCTATGCGCCAGCTGCATGCTATCTTGATGGACTATGTGTGGTTGCTGCATATAGTTTGGCAGCACTGTCGATTACCTCTGGCCGGCTGCGTGCTTCAATCCCACTCTACACACACGCACGGCTCCACGTCCCATTCTACACAGCGGCGTCAGGCAAGACGTCAGCATCCCACGCGGTCAGTCAGCAGGGAGCTGCAGCACAAGTGAATCGCATCGCGTTGCATCGTAGGGATCCGCGCGCTGTGGTTGATTCCTCGGTACCCCAAGCGGCACATTGACGATCCTGCCAGGCTGTAGTTTTTTTTAAGTTTTATAATTGTTTGCGAGGAATCGGCCATGGCGCAACGGGGCCGTGTTGTGTCGTCGGTGAGAGCTGTTTCGCGTGCGTTGAAGGCGGGAGTTGTGTTGAGTTGTTTTTGTTTTTTTTGCGTGTTTGCAGCGTTACCGGAGATTCGGGTGAGTTGTTTGTTTTCTTTTCTAACATTTTGTGACGAATTGTGTTGTGAAGCCGAGAGAACAGATGAAAAAGTTGCGATGATTTTTTCTTTCATTTGCTAGTCGTGATTCCCATCCCATCGAGCGGGAGGCCTGTCGATGGGTATTTGAATGAAGCGGTATTGCGTGTGGTTCACGTACAGAGAGGCCTACCCATTTTTTGTTTGATTGCACCCAGAATGACGCAGGGTGGGTCAACTGTTGTTGCGTATAATTGGGTTGGTCCTAAGTTTTGGCAAATTGAAGTGAAGTGGAAACTGGTTTGAGCTTTGACCTTGACGATTGGCTTCTTTAGCGGTGTTGAGATAATTTCATATTCTGAATCTGCATGCCAAGCTGAGCCGAAATCCATATTTTCATGAATTTTTGTGCCCGGGAACCTATTTTAAAATCAGTTTGAAGTTAGTATGGGAGCGATTAATCGAATCACCTCTCGTCGCATTTTGTACTGCGCGGAGCTGTCACAAGGTGATTTCAACAATATTCTTTGAAATTGATTTTAGGTACCCAAATAAAGTTCTAAAAATCTGAAAAAAATCATAGAGGCTCAGAAAAAGGTGCTCTTTCGTATGAAATAAAAAAAATAAGTACATTTTTCAAAATGTAAAAAACCCAATTGGCTTTGTTGAGGGTTTTGCCGCAGACAGACGTTCAAGTTTGACTCAGCAGCTTGTGTAAAAAACATGGCCGCCACAAATTGCCAAGTGGCAATCAGCGAACAGATGGCGTTAGCGACGTTCATATTCAATTGGCTTTCAAGGGCAAAACAAAACATACTGTTACCCATCTTTGTTTCGGTAGCGCAACTACCGAACTGATGATGTTAACCTTTCCTTACATACCTATCAACATAATCTGTTGGGGGAATTATTTTATTTTTCCTACTTACAACCCACATCCGACAATTTTTTTAAGTGGGAATGGTAGAACTTTCAATTCCCTCGGTCGCACGTACATTAGTTTTGCATTTTGTTCCACCATTTCCGTGAAAAATGAGATCCGGCTTGTGCAAGTGAGGAGTTGAGGTTAGAATTGTAGGATATTCTAGGTTAGATTTGCTATTCACTTCGCCTGAACGGTTTTCAGACCCAGAAATATCGTACTTCTAATTAGTTTTCACTGCCGTAAAAAATACTGTTATGCTCAGAATAAACAGTTATACCTTCGGATCACACTCATTTACTCGTAAATCTCAATCTGACTGTAAAAATAATGAATTTCTTTCCAATGTTTTGAAACCCCGAACGAATTTGACATTGCTTTCGGGAGGCATCATCACGACGACGACAACACTCCCAAGCGGTCGAATCGTCGTTTTGGGGGCGAATCGCTGCCTCAAATGTGCGTTGCGACCAACAACTGTCACCACGGTCGTCTTCCAGCCGGATGGCGGGAAAAGACCGCACCTGTTGCACGCTAATAATGTTTCCACATAATGTGTGCAGAGTAAATTACTTTTATGTAATGTCTAAAATCTTTTGCACAAATTAGCGCAGGACTCTTGTTAAATATTTTACACATCATAACTTTTATTTTACATAGATTTGCTTGAATAAAACTGCATTTGGATGAACTTCACTCGCATTGGGAAATCTTTGTGAATGTGACGCAAATGTAGGAATGATTTTGACAGTGTTTGTTTTGATTTTATTTTTCGGTGGGTGGTGAATTGGGTGGTAAGTAAGCGGCTGGAAGCACGTGGTTTCTCAAACTGTCAACTGAACGCGACTTCACTGTGGCAATCGGTTGCCTAGGTGTCGCTAGTGAAAATTTACATAGAAAATTTGAATAAATTTGTTCGAGCTAGAACGTCTGTCTGCGGTTTTGCGTTAAGGGAATTATGCCTGGAACACATAGCGTCCGTTCCGTTGAGGTTTGCGTTTTTTTTGACAGTTTTCCCCTGAGAAATGTGTCAAATTTCTGTCACGCATACGCAAACGTATGCATTGTGTGGGGCACTTCAGACTCGGATTGGAAGCGGATCGGGATGACCGCGTTATGAGTGACCGGAAGCGGATCGGGATGACCGCGCTATGTGTTATTGGAAGCGGATCGGGATGACCGCGCTATAAGTTATTGGAAGCGGATCGGGATGACCGCGCTATGAGTGACAGGAAGCGGATCGGGATGACCGCGCTATGAGTTATTGGAAGCGGATCGGGATGACCGCGCTATGATTTGTTGGCAATATGACATAGCCATCTGTGCTATTATTTTTGGAGCTGAAAAGAAATAATCACGTAATAATGTTCCTAGAAGAAGGGTTGGACGATTGGTTGGGTTGGAACGGATCGGCTGATTAGAATCCGGAAGTGTTAATGTATAGATCGAATTAGACGTGTAGTAAAACATACAGTAGACGTTCGATAAGAGCAATATGTTTACGTTTGAGATACCGAAAGAAATTCGCTAACTGCAACGACTGACAGACGTCAAACAATTGTCAATTACTGTTGAATGCAGCCAAATTGAACTCAAAAACATCGCTGTAGTGCATCCGAAAAACATCGCAACACTGTTGACGTTTTGTTTTTGACAAATAGCAGTGCGATAACTGCGAAATTGTTGCACTTAGCGGACTTGCAGTTAAAAAGCATTGCAGTTAAACCGTTTGCACCGAGCGAACGTCTACTGTAGTAGGAAAAATCTGAGTGTGTAATTTGGTTCATCTTCTATTAATGTTACTCATCTGGATGCAGTTCGAATTGAAGTAGATCTAGAACGAACTTTGGTATTTTCAATGAAGAATCTCGATTGGATTGAAAATGGATTTGGACTACATTCAAATTAGATTTGCATTCCATTTAAATATCGTTTGCATTGATGAATGATGGTTTTATACCCCATTGGGCTTGTGCGATTTGAACTAGATTCTAAAAGAATTTTAATTGAATATGGATTAGAATTCGATTTTATTTGGATTCAAAAAGGATTGGATTTGTATTAGATTAATATTGTACTTGGACTGAATGTACAAAAAAACATGCAGTGGCATACGTGGGACCGCGCATAACTGGCGAACGGAACGTCAGATTAATGTCGTCTTTGTTTTGTTCTGTTACTTTTCAACCAAGGAAGGATTATCAGGCATAAGAAAAAAACAAAGAAATTGACCTTGTTTCTTGAAAATCGATTATTTATACATTGCTGCGGGTTGTACTTGAAACGTTGTTGAAGCTGGGATAAACCTTTGTCATATTGGGGCGATTGTCGCAACAAATGCAGATTGCAACGTTGTCATTATTGTTGCGTGATGGTTGAAATTTGATTCAGTGGCAATACTTAAACGATTGTAACATTTGATTTTGCTCCAAAGCTAAATGTACCTAAAGTATACGCTAAATGAGCGCAAAAAAAAGGTAGTATACATTATTATCGTAACGCGAAATAATTGGATGTCAGATGTTACCATGAACATGTCTTTCAGATATTTGAATTGCAAACCATAAATGAATAACTAGGACATATAAACATCCGTTTCGTAATAAAAAAAATGGAAGAAAAATCAACGGTTTTTGTCAAAAATACAAAACAATATTACTGTATTTTTATTATTTTAAAAACAAGTTTGCTTCGACAGGATTGTCCAGTACAGTACCGATTCGTTTATTAAGGGGCTCATTAGATGGGCTGTCTGGATGGTTGGATGTTCGCTGGTTGGGGCAACACTCAACTAAAAAGCACTGTCATTGTCAAAATTCTCGGAGGGAGTGAACTTCGCCAGTGAGGTGCCTATAGCCGAGGCGGTAAACGCACGGGTATTCAGCATGACCATGCTGAGGGTGACGGGTTCGATTCCCGGTCGGTCCAGGATCTTTTCGTAATGGAAATTTCCTTGACTTCCTTGGGCATAGAGTATCTTCGTGCCTGCCACACGATATACACATGCAAAATGGTCATTGGCAGAGGAAGCTCTCAGTTAATAACTGTGGAAGTGCTCATAGAACACTAAGCTGAGAAGCAGGCTTTGTCCCAGTGAGGACGTTACGCCAAGAAGAGGAGAGGAGTGCACTCGTCTACATGCAAGGGAAATTCATTCTTTCGGTAAGTGTGATTTGTTTTGACCTTTCTTATATGTTATTCTGCAAGTAAATTGACACACAGCCTGAGAACGTTCCGTAGTATTAGGAAACATGCATATAAAAATGAAAGTTTCCTTGTTAGAATTGTTGGGTATGTCAACCGGATAGTTCAGTAATTACATTTCATCAACTGTCACACATAATTTGATCTAGCTGGCGCGCCTACCATCCGCAATGAAATGCAAAAGGGAACCAATCAAGGGACCAACTAATTTATTGTCTATCCGGTTGGAATCCAGACAGCCATTCAATCAAAAATTTTCATTTTTTTGGTCCACAAATCCAATCCATCCAATCCAATCGCCTGTTAGAATGGCATTTTGGACACCGAATATATGTTTTGGGCACCCTCAGGTATATATAATTTGGACAGGGCAATTAACTCAATGTTTAGCCATGAATACTGCTAGATCATGGAAGTAGCATAAATTAACAAATATTTTCTTGCAAATAATCAAATTTCTTCGCTTAACAGGCATCTATTTTGATAACTATCACAGTTTTGTTGTTTTGTTGCCAGACCCACAGAATACGCCTCCAAGTATGCAAACGCACAGCATCCCCATGTAGTTCGTCAGATGGCCGAAATATATTAACAGTAGAAACCATGCAATGTATTTTGGACACCTTCTATTTTAAGCGTTCTAGATGAATGTTAAGAGATTGGCTGCCTAATGCTTCTTTATTGAACATTTTTCATTGCAAAAAGGCTTTTAAATTTCTTACAACTATCAGTTCAACCATTGTGATGTGAATATTGTATGTGGCTATGAAGTGTATGTCGTCTTGCATACCTTTGCATTTGAGGGGTTTTATTGAAATAATTTACATTTTCGATAATTTTGAAGTAAATTCTTAATTGTTAAGCGTATTTTCAACGTGAGTCATCAGAATAGGGTCTATTTGACCCAATAATCGATATTGAGAAGTATCTACTTTTATCAGCTCTCCGGAACAAGGCATACATCGCCGTGCATGTCCAAATTATATACATGTCCAAATTATATTTTTTACCCTAGTATCAGTCATTTTGAGTATATTCCCGAGTACAACATTTTTTTTAGAGGAAGGGAAATGTGTGGCTGCCGCATATAGTTTGGCAGCACTGTCGATTACCTCTGGCCGGCTGCGTGCTTCAATCCCACTCTACACAGCGGCGTCAGGCAAGACGTCAGCACACAGTAAAACCGCTCAGCACTAAAATGTGTAAGCCCTACTCATAAGTGCATAATTTCCAGACCACGCAAAAAAGTGTTACAGTTACACATTCTCAAAAACAGCTCGTACACTCGTCTAGATGCGAAATGTCGATATTTTTTTTGTTTTCCAAGGTCACTAGTAAACCTAGCTAGATTGCTGTACAAAAATATTTGCGAATTTAACGATTTTGCGGACACAGGAGCTGATTTTCTGAATGTGCAAGGGTTACACATTTTTGGTGTAGTCTGGAAATTATGCACTTTAGTGCTGAGCGGCGTTAGCGTGCATCCCACGCGGTCAGTCAGCAGGGAGCTGCAGCACAAGTGAACCGCATCGCGTTGCATCGTAGGGATCCGCGCGCTGTGGTCGATTCCTCGGTACCCCAAGCAGCACAGACTCTCCAAAGGGAGTCCTCGATGTTTGTTGCTGCAGGCTACGCAGCTAACCTTGAGAGTGCGATGGGCAGTAGCCCCTCTCTGAAACAATGCATTCTTGGTGGTTCCGGAGAGACCTGGGTACGGTTTCAGCGGTCCAAAGTTTGTCAGAGACACATAAGTTTGCTTCTGATACAAAATAAAAATGTTTCCCTGATTTGTTCAAAAGTATAATGTTGATTTTTGGCTCAGTGACAATCTTGATTGCAAATAATTACGCCAATCCATATTCAGCAAATAGATCTAAAATCATCAGAATGTTGTAGTTGTACATCTGAGCTTTTGTTACGTAACCTTAGAATCCATTCAACCCGGAAGCCAATAATGCGTCAAATTGGGCTGATTACTGAATAAATAAAAAAATCTTCTCTTCGTCAATCATGTTTGGCAGCCTCCAATGTGACAATTTACTGCACTGAATCCTCGCACCGAAACAGGCAAAAACAATCCGTGAAACCGTTGATTCATCAATCAACCACATTCGTCAACGTTGAACGATCACTCGTTGGCAGCTAAGCTCTGATAGCTGAAAGCTCAATTTTCAGCGTCAAAATAACAATTTTAGATTTTTCCGGTTCGTTCTGGGGGTTGCCGCTTCATAGATCCAATATTGGACACAACGTTCACCTCCGAAAGAAAAAAAACGAGTGTTTTACCTTCCCATTAAAAGTGATCCGTGATGACTCCTCGGTTTGTCCGGTAGCGCTGCTGCCATGCTCCGATTGAGGTGTGGTATACCAACGTCCACAAGACATTCGCTTCAGGCACCATCAGTCAACAAACGGATCAACTCAACACACTTCACCGCCGAAGAATAGCACCTGAACGTTTTGGAGTGCTGGCTGGCTGCAGGTGGAGAGCTCCGAACGTCAAGATCAAGGTGAGCGCTTTTTAATTAAGAGACCATTGCGATCATTTCCATCCCGCGTGCGTGTGTGGCGCTGGCGGTGCGGTGGTGGTGCTACTGCTGCATCTGTGAATTATGATTTGTTGTTTTATGGTCGATTCTTTTTTTCTTAATCCTTCAATGTTACATTTCTGAGGTTTGCAGCAGAGCGTTCATGATTAACAAAAATTTTAATCATGATTAATCATTGATGATTAAAATTCCAATTTTGGTGATTATTGATTATGATTAATGATTAATTTGATTTTTAGGATGATTAAAGATTATGATTAATGATTAAAATTGGTTTTATCTGTGATTAATGATTATGATTAATGATTAAAAATGGCTCATTGATTAAAAATCATGATTAATCATGATTAATCAATCACAAAAAACTGGATATGATTAAAATATATTTATTGCTTAACATGTTTTTGAAGGTTCAAAAGTAAAAGGTAACTCTGTACGGGAGATTTTTGAAAAAAGAATTATAAACTATATTATTTGAAACAGCATTTGAACCAATTTAAATTGCATCATATATTTTATATGAAGAATCATTTCTGGTGATGAATGATTAATGATTGATTAATATTTTTTCTTATGATTATGATTACTGATTAATGATTAGATTGCAAAAACAGTGTGATTAAGATTAATGATTAATGATTATATGAGATTTTTTTATGATTATGATTAATGATTTTGATTAATCTTAATCATTAATCATTAATCATGATTAAATTTATGATTAATCATTAACGCTCTGGTTTGCAGAACCGTAACGAATGTAGGTCACAGCTGTCGAAGGAAGTTCGGTTTGGTTCACGTTGTTGGCGATGCGTGATACATGGCAATCAATTAAGAAGTGTTTATGGCAAATTGGTACGCTTTTGTTGTCCAAGAGGTTGCGTGGTATGAACAGCGATTCGATTTAAGTTTAGATAAGGTTTGTAATGTGTATAAAGCCTGTATCCGCAATAATCGGGACACAGAATTATGGCTGTACCTCTGCAATAGATGCATTAAAATTGCTCAAATTTTGCCTGATAATATCTTAAGATGTGTTCATTTCACCTGCAAAATTTCATGTGAATCGGAGAAGTACCTTTTGTTGTAGCAATGAAACAGTAGAACGCGAGCAATTGAATTTTGTACAGCCCCTGGTTTAGCTTGTCAGCGCTGTAACTTTTGAATTTTATTAAGAAAATGACTGGAAATTTGAACACAAACCTCTCAATCTACTTTACTTACATAGGCAAAATTTCAAAAAAAATCGATGCGCTATCAACAATTTTATAGTCGAAACATATATTGGGGCTGACCGTGATTTTAGCCCTTCAGACAACAATTAGTGAGCACCCCTTATTGTTTCGATTGTATTGTTGAAAGTACTACACCAATAATCATCAAATTTTGCAGGCATAATATACACATAATCAACTACCTTCTGTGAAAATTTCATGAAAATTGACAGACATATTCAAAAGTTATGAATGGGCAAACATCGCACATAAAAACATGAAACATTTTCACTAACACTATCCCCTATCAACACCAGTAACTTTCAATCCAATTGATAAAAGTTGATGAAATTTTGCAAGAAAGTGTCTCTATAAGTATCATAACTGCTCACGAAGTTTCATAATTATCCTCACAGAACTTTGAATTGTAGCAGAAAAGAACCATCTAGTATGCGAATGAAAATTGGTGATGATTGTACAAAATCTTAAAAACATCATCTGTTTGTTTCTCATCCACAATCAAAAGTAATGCATCGATTCTAATGAAATTTTGCTCAAATAATAAACATACATCAAAGAGCTCTCAGTAATTTTTTGGCCAATTTTTATTGACTCAGTACAGAGTTGCTGCCGTATTTTTGTGTCCCGGTTATTGCGGATACAGGCTTTAGATGATTGTACACTACAACGATACCATAAAAAACACATGAAAGTGCAGAGTTTGTTAATGCAAGAATGTTTCAGCATCAGTGAGCGAGATTAGTTGTTAATAGAAACCAAATTGATGAATATCTGCAAGTTCAACCAAATAATATATTTGGATTCTCTTCTAGTATTCCCCTAATATTATGTCGATATTGCATAATATTCAGTATCACCAGACAAGACACTAATACAAGAAACAAATGAAATGGATAAATGCATGGAACTAACAGGCATTTTCAATGTGGGTGTTTGTGATCTTCTATTTTGTGGTGAGAATGGTGCCATCGTTTTCAAAGATAAGTGGATTTACATTCGAAGTGTTAACAGCAACTAAACAATATAGGCTTGATATAATTGTGCAAACAAAGTACACATCCAATGCATTTTCATCTATTACTTACGATTGTTAAAGATGGCTTGTGAAACAAAAATGGTGCAAAGAGCCATCGGCCATGGCACAGCTTAGGCATCAACAACTCTTACCTTACCTTTCCGGTCAGACTAAGGCCTGAGTGTCCTCTGCTGTGGCACGGTAAAGCCTGGGTATGCTGCGCAATTCAGATCCCATTGTAATCCACTAGCCTCTGCCCAGCAACTTCTATCTCTACCTCCTCGTGGTATCGGCCGGAAACGATGAGCAACCTTAGGGAAGCTTGGGTAACCAACCCCGTAGGCTGACAGGGAAGGGGGGGGGGAGGGGTTTGCTTCGGCAAACCTGAGCGTCTGTTCTTCAGGAGGAGCGGCTCACAACAGCGTCTGATCCCCATGTTAGGGGCGGCTGATCAACGTCCGAGTGCCAGGGAAGGACTCTAAGCTCAACTGTGCACTATGGACCTCCGGAAAGTGGGGGGTTGATGTCAGGCCCTACGAGTCAGTCGTAAAAAACCATTGTAGCGGAAAATCAGCAACAGAATAATACGAACCGAGACCAACGGCAACGACCCCAGCGAACACAAAGGACTTGCGATTGGAAACTCGGTACATGGAACTGCAGATCTCTCAACTTCATTGGGAGCACCGGTCTACTGAAGGACCGCGGGTTCGGCATCGTAGCGCTGCAGGAGGTGTGTTGGACAAGATCCATGGTGCGAACGTTTAGAGGCAATCATACCATCTACCAGAGCTGCGGCAACACACGCGAGCTGGGAACAGCTTTCATCGTGATGGGTGATATGCAGAGGCACGTGATCGGTTGGTGGCCGATCGACGAAAGAATGTGCAGGTTGAAAATCAAGGGCCGATTCTTCAACTTCAGCATAATAAACGTGCACAGCGCACACTCCGGAAGTACTGATGATGACAAGGACGCATTTTACGCGCAGCTCGAACGCGAGTACGATCGCTGCCCAAGCCACGACGTCAAGATCATCATAGGAGATTTGAACGCTCAGGTAGGCCAGGAGGAGGAATTCAGACCGACGATTGGTAAGTTCAGCGCCCACCAGCAGACGAACGAAAACGGCCTACGACTCATTGATTTTGCCGCCTCCAAAAATATGGCCATACGAAGTATCTTTTTCCAACACAAACTCGCTTATCGTTTCACCTGGAGATCACCACAGCAGACGAAATCTCAAATCGACCACGTTCTGATTGACGGACGGCGCTTCTCCGACATTATCGACGTCAGGACCTATCGTGGCGCCAACTCCGACCACTATCAGGTGATGGTCAAACTGCGCCCAAAACTCTCTGTCATCAACAATGTACGGTACCGGCGACCGCCACGGTACAACCTAGAGCGACTGAACCAACCGGATGTCGCCTCAGCATACGCGCAGAATCTCGAGGTCGCGTTGCCAGACGAGGACGAGTTCGATGAGGCCCCTCTAGAGGACTGCTGGAGTACAGTGAAAGCAGCCATCAACGACGCAGCCGAGAGCACCATCGGGTACGTGGAATGGAATCGACGGAAATAATGGTTAGACGAAGAGTGCAGAACGGTTTTGGAGGAGAAGAACGCAGCGAGGGCGGTAATGCTGCAGCAAGGGACTCGACAGAACGTGGAACGTTACAAACAGAAGCGGAAATAGTAGACCCGCCTCTTTCGGGAGAAAAAGCGCCGCCTGGAAGAAGTGTGAGAATGTGAAGAAATGGAACTGCTGTGCCGTTCTCAAGAAACACGGAAGTTCTACCAGAAGCTCAACGCACCCCGCAACGGCTTCGTGTCGCGAGCCGAAATATGCAGGGATAAAGACGGAGGCCTCTTGACGGACGGACGTGAGGTGATCGAAAGGTGGAAGCAACACTTCGATCAGTACCTGAACGGCGTGGAGAACGTAGGCACGGGAGCCCACGGCAACGGAAGAAACGACGACGCCAGTGCAGCGGAGGACGGAAATGAACCAACTCCCCCGCTGAGGGAAGTTAAGAATGCCATTCACCAGCTCAAAACCAACAAAGCAGCTGGTAAGGATGGTATCGCAGCTGAACTCATCAAGATGGGCCCAGAAAAGTTGACCACCTGTCTGCATCGGCTGATAGTCAGGATCTGGGAAACCGAACAGCTACCGGAGAAAGGGGTAATCTGCCCCATTCACAATGCTGAATGCCTCTTACAAAGTGCAATCCCAGCTCATCTTCCGTCGTCTGTCACCTAAAAAGAATGAGTTCGTGGGAATTTATCAAGCTCGCTTCATCGACAGCCGGTCGACATCGGACCAGATCTTCACCGTACGGACGGTGTGAACCAAACACGACCGCATCCGTCTGGGTAGTAATGTTACGATAAACGAGGATATACCTTCGAGGTGGTGCAAGCATTCGGACTTTTCGAGCGACGAGTGCTAAGGACGATCTTCGTCAGTGTGCATAAGAATGGTGTGTGGCAGAGAAGGATGAACCACGAACTCGCTGCATGTTACGGTGAATCCAGCATCCAGAAGACTAAATCCGGAAGGATACGGTGGGCAAAGAATGTTGCAAGAATGCCAGATAACAACCTTGCAAAGCTGGTGTTTGTTACTCATCCGGTTTGCACAACAATGCGTGGTGCGCAGAGACCACGATGAGCGGACCAGGTGGAGCGTGACTGGGCGAGCATTGGGCGCGACCATGGATGGAGAGCGGCAGCCACAAACCGAGTATTGTGGCGTACCTACTATTGTTGATCTGGGACATGCAAATTTCTCAAGAATCTGAAGTGCGATGAGAAAGTGATACATGATGTTTTTTTTTTCAATATGAAATCAGTGGTTCCCAATCTGGGGTTGTGGGCCATGCAAATTTCTCAAAAGCCGAAAGTCCTAAGAGTCCTCAATGATCCTTTCTTACAATAAAGGGCTGTTACAAAGCTTAGTGCTTCCCAAGCAGAGGTTACGCACTATTTGGCGTATATTAATCTAGTATGGATCTGTTCATAAACCACTTAGATCAAATTTTGGCCATTCAGAAGCCCCTCGTTCCGTTTAACCTTCCGAAGGTGCTCAAAAAAAGTTACGTTTAAGGTGTTCGGGTCATATTGACCCGGATTTGGTACAATGATTGCACAGTCATTTCTCAATAAAATAATAAAGTTTTTGTACTCAAAATTATCGTTAGGGCTTAAATTTTGTGGATCCGGCTCTAAACTAAGGTTCGGTTGGATGTGGCCACTTGGAACCGACGCCAGAGGGACCATGGTTTGGCCATTTTCACAGGAGGGTATTTTTCGCAATAAGTTATGCGAAATGCAGCTGATTTGAATGTTTGGAGTGCTAAATGCACCGGAAAAAGCAGCATCAAACTGCCCCAACCACTAAGCTAACTGACCAGATGAGTTTTGGCTATCAGGTGGCCACGGGACTATATCTTGAGGCCTCGGAACGGCTTCCCGGAGACCCCCGATAGGTGACCATTTTACAAATATGGTGAATCCATGCCGTGCGACATATCAAAAGTTGCAGAATTTTATGGAGAATACATCAGTGACCATGTCAGAAGCTAGAAGCAAGATTGGCCACTTGGTGGTCCCGGAACCGATTCCCGGGACCCCGGAAATGTGGCCAATTCTCGCAGTTTATATGAGCTTGCCATATGGCACATTGAAATTCGCAGAATTTCATTGATAATTCACCAGTCATCAAACCAGCAACTGAAGACAACATTGTCCACTTGGTGATCTCGGAACCGGTTCCCAGGGCCGGTTCCGAGACCCCCGGAAATGTGGTCAATTCTCGATTTTTTTTTACTATGCCGTGCGACATATCTAAATTTGCAGAATTTTGTTGCGAATATATCAGTAGCCACATCAGATACGAAAAGCAGGATTGGCCACTTAGTGGTCCTGGAACAGGTTCCTGGTAACCGGTTCCCAGGACTCCGAAAATGTGGCCAATTCTCGCAGTTTATATGACCTTGCCGTATGGCACATCAAAATTCTCAGAACATCATGTGTAGGTAATTCATCAGTCATCAAACAAGCAACAGGAAACAACATTGTCCACTTGGTGGTCCCGGAGCTGGTTCCCAGGACCGGTTCCAAGCACCCCCAAAGTGTGATCAATTCTCGAATTTTTTTACCATGTCGTGCGAATTTTTCAGAATTTTGATGCGAATGTATCAGTGGCCACATCAGGCACGAAAAGCAGGATTGGCCACTTAGTGGTCCCGGAACAGGTTCCCGGGACCGGTTTTCAAAACCCCGGAAATGTGGTCAATTCTTGAATTTTCTATAATCATGTTGTCTGATGCATCGAAATTTGCAGAATTTTGATGCGAATCCATCAGTGCTCACATCAGGTATCAGAGGCAGGATTAGCCCCTTGGTGGTCCCGAAACCGGTTCCAGGACCCCGGAAATGTGGCCAATTCTCGCAGTTTGTATGACCTTGCCATTTGGCACATCGAAATTTGCAGAATTTCATAGATAATTCATTAGTCATCAAACCAGCAACTGAAAACAACATTGTTCGCTAGGCGGTCCCGGAACCGGTTCCCAGGGCCGGTTCCAAGGACCCCCAAAGTGTGATCAATTCTCGAATTTTTTTACCATGCCGTGCGATGCATCTACATTTGCAGAATTTTGTTGCGAATATATCAGTGGCCACATCAGATACGAAAAGCAGGATAGGCCACTTGGTGGTCGCGGACCTGGTTCCGGAGGCTCCGGAAATGGTGCCAAGTCTCACATTTTGTACGACCATCCCATGTGGCACATCAAAATTCGCAGAATTTCATAGATAATTCATCAGTTATCAAACCAGCAACTGAAGATAACGTTGTCCACCTGGTGGTTCCAGAACAGGTTCCCGGGACCGGTTTTCAAAATCCCGGAAATGTGATCAATTCATGCATTTTCTATGATCATGTTGTCTGATGTATCGAAATTTGCAGAATTTTGATGCTCACATCAGATATCAGAGGCAGGATTAGCCACTTGGTGGTCCCGGAACCGGCTCCCAGTACCGGCTCCCGAGGCCCCGAAAATGTGACCAATTCCCTGATTTTGTATGACCCTGCTATGTGGCGCATCAAAATTCGTTGAATTTCATGGATAATTTTCCAGTTATCAAACCAGCTACTGAAGAGAACAATGTCGGTTCCCTGGCCTCCTAACATTATGCCAGTTCTCGCATTTTCAATAACCATGCCGTCCGATATACCACAATTTCCAGACTCTTTGGAGAATGCATAAGTTTTCGAGCCAGCTACGGGAAGCAACATTGTTCACTTGGTAGTCCCAGAATATGAGGACCCCGGATATGTAATAAATTATTTTATTGACTATGGTAATACCACAGACAAACAGACGTAACACCTTGAACGATTTTCATGGAAATCCATCGCCCAGTTCACACTACCATCACCTGGTGGAAAAGTTGCACTAATCACTGTGTTGTGCAATATCGTCATAGGCGCCAACTTAGGGGGGGGGCAAGCATGGTTTAGCCCCCCCAATATTTGACGATTTTTCGATTTTCCCATACAAAAAATCAGAAACATCAGGCTTTGCCCCCCCAATAATTTAACCAAGTTGGCGCGTCTGAATATCGTCAACAGAAGGCGCTAATGTGAAACGTCAAACGCATAGAAAAACGATGCGCGCGCCTCTGGTTGTGAAAGCCACAACTATGAAAATTTGCCTATGTTCCCCTATGTTGTTTTGCCTATGTCCCCCTCGTTCTCCACATTGACCTGCAACCTGAGGCGCCATTCTCGCCAAAAAATAGGACACTACCAACACTGAATATCCCGAGCAGCTATCTCATTGGCTCCTTGTGTGAGTGAAGCTGATTTGGCGATACTGGTGTAGCAACTGCTGGCGATTAATCAAGCTCAAGCTCATGGCACATCAAAATTTTCAGACTTTCATCAATACTCAGAATGTAAAAGAAAGTTAGCATGTTAGTACTACATGGAAATATTCGCCACCTAGCGGCGTAGGACCCAGTTTCCGGAAAGTTTAAAATGCAGCAAATTTGCACATTGCAATGGGTTTCAGGTGAACTATCCATTCATTCAAATTTCGCTGGGAACTACGACAAGGTGACGGACATTCGCCTGAAACACGAAGCAGCAAAGGTCGCAGTGGTAGTGAATGTGGCACAAACAAAGTACATGCTGGTAGGCAGAACGGAACACGACTGGATCCGTCTAGACAGTAATGTAACGAAATACAGGGATTCCTTCGAGGAGGTGGATAAATTCGTCTACATCGGATCTTTAGTGACAGCTGTCAACAAAATTAGTCGTGTAATTCGAACGCGTACCATCAGTGTAAGTAGCTGCGGTCTAAAAGGTTCACTCACGCACCAAATGTACCATGAACAAAACGCCAATAAGACCGGTGGTCCTCTATAGACACGAGACACGGACCATGCTTGAGTGGAACCTGCAAGTATTTGGAGTTTCGACCGTTGCGTACTAATCTTCGGCGGTGTGAAGTAGAAGGGTGAGTAGCGGTAAAGGATGAATCACGAGCTCGTTGCACTGTACGGCGAACCCAGTATTCAGAAGGTGGACAAAGCCGGAAGTATACGATGAACAGGGCATGTTGCAAGAATGCTGGACAACAACCCTGCAAATTTGGTGATCGGGTTAGCACAAAAATTGACAACACTTCTCCGAGAACCGGTTCCGGGACCATCAGGTGGACAATGATGTTTCCAGTTGTTCGATAATTGATGAACTATCTTTGAAATTCTATGAATTTTGATAAGTCTCACGGCACATTCCAGGTGTCCAGGGAACCGGGTTTCGAACCATCTAGTGGCCAATCCTGTTTTTGGCATTCAACTTGGCCACTGATGTATTCGCATTCTGCAAATTCTGCAACTCTTGATAGATCGGACAGCGTGATCAAAGACATTGCGGGAATTGAGCACTTTTCCGGGGTCCTGGTAATCGCTTCCGCGACTACTAGGTGGACAATGTTGTTTCCCGTAGTTGGCTTGAAAACTGATGAATTCATTATAAAATTCTGAGAATTTTGATGTGCCGCACGAGATGATCATACAAAATGCGAGAATTGGCCACATTCTCGGGGTCCTGGGAACAGGTTCCAGGATCACCAAGTGGCTAATTCTGCCTCTGATACCTGATGTGAGCATCAAAATTCTGCACATTTCGATGCATCGGACAGAATGATCATAGAAAATGCGAGAATTGACCTCATTGCCGAGGTCTTGAGAACCGGTCCCGGGAACCTGTTCCGGAACCACCAGGTAGATAATGTTGTCTTCAGTTGCTGGTTTGATAACTGATGAATTATCTATGAAACTCTGCGAATTTTTATGTGCCACATGAGATGGTCATACACAATGCGAGAACTGGCCACATTTCCGGGGCCTCCGGATCCAGGTCCGGGACCTCCAAGTGGCCATTCCTGCTTTTCGTATCTGATGTGGCCACTGATATATTCGCATCAAAATTCAGAAAAATTCGCACGGCATGGTAAAAAAATTCGAGAATTGATCACACTTTGGGGGTCCTTGGAACCGGTCCTGGGAACCGGCTCCGGGACCACCAAGTGGACAATGTTGTTTCCTGTTGCTTGTTTGGTGACTGATGAATTACCTACACATGATGTTCTGAGAATTTTGATGTGCCATACGGCAAGGTCATATAAACTGCGAGAATTGGCCACATTTTCGGAGTCCTGGGAACCGGTTACCAGGAACCTGTTCCAGGACCACTAAGTGGCCAATCCTGCTTTTCGTATCTGATGTGGCTACTGATATATTCGCAACAAAATTCTGCAAATTTAGATATGTCGCACGGCATAGTAAAAAAAAATCGAGAATTGACCACATTTCCGGGGGTCTCGGAACCGGCCCTGGGAACCGGTTCCGAGATCACCAAGTGGACAATGTTGTCTTCAGTTGCTGGTTTGATGACTGGTGAATTATCAATGAAATTCTGCGAATTTCAATGTGCCATATGGCAAGCTCATATAAACTGCGAGAATTGGCCACATTTCCGGGGTCCCGGGAATCGGTTCCGGGACCACCAAGTGGCCAATCTTGCTTCTAGCTTCTGACATGGTCACTGATGTATTCTCCATAAAATTCTGCAACTTTTGATATGTCGCACGGCATGGATTCACCATATTTGTAAAATGGTCACCTATCGGGGGTCTCCGGGAAGCCGTTCCGAGGCCTCAAGATTTAGTCCCGTGGCCACCTGATAGCCAAAACTCATCTGGTCAGTTAGCTTAGTGGTTGGGGCAGTTTGATGCTGCTTTTTCCGGTGCATTTAGCACTCCAAACATTCAAATCAGCTGCATTTCGCATAACTTATTGCGAAAAATACCCTCCTGTGAAAATGGCCAAACCATGGTTCCTCTGGCGTCGGTTCCAAGTGGCCACATCCAACCGAACCTTAGTTTAGAGCCGGAACCACAAAATTTAAGCCCTAACGATAATTTTGAGTACAAAAACTTTATTATTTTATTGAGAAATGACTGTGAAATCGTTGTACCAAATCCGGGTCAATATGACCCGAACACCTTAAACGTAACTTTTTTTGTCCAGCCCTTCAGAAACGGCCAAAATTATCGGTCAAAATTTTAAAAATAAGTTTTTGGCAAAAGATATAAAGTCACAAAGTTTCAAAGCCATAGCAAATCAGGATCAAAAGATATTGCGCCTGAAAAGTGCGATCCGGGTCATATTGACCCGAACACCGTAGGAAGGTTAAGTGCCCATGAGGCCGCTTGAGATCTCTCTCAAACCCCTCAAACCCCTGAAACGCCCCTGAGATCCCTTGAAATGTCCTGCTGACCATGAAATACTCTCAAGACCCCTTGAAACTTCGCTTGAAACTAGAGATGGGAGAACTGATTCAATTTTGAGAGTGAATCGCGCGCTCCTGAATCACTCTTAAAAAAGAGTCGACTCTTTTGATCGATTCAATGACTCCGGGATTTGAAGAAAAAAATCGATTTGCGATGTGAGCTGACTCGTTTTAATAATCTTAATTGTCAAATATTGCGATGTTCTGCGTCGACTCATCATTAAGTGTACAGTCATGCTAACTCTTTTCGAAATCGTTTTGAACGTCAGCGAATCGTAACTCTATTGAAAAAAGTCATGGTTCACTCACTCGGTTTCGTGAATCGATTCTTTGAGTCGATTCGCGAGTGAGTTACCCATGTCTACTTGAAACCCTTTGAGGACCCCTGAAATGACACTGAGACCCCCTGAAACGCATCTGAGGCCTCTGAAAGTCCCGAAAATAATATCTTTATATTCTCACTCTTTCGATTCGCGTGGTCCGTTACCATAAATAGAAAACCACTGATATGTATCTGCAACAAATATATAACGCAGATACTCCTTCTTCACTTCTTCCTAACACTTTTGGTTCGTGCAAATTGCTCTTCCTTCTGGCACTACCGGTGCTTCAGAAATTACCGTGGCCCGTAACGTCATATTGGGAACCACTGGGCTATATTCAAGTAAGTTGATCCAAAGGCGTAGAATCCGAAAAAAACATTTTCATTTTGCTGTCACACTTGCGGTTCTCAAGTTTTCACATGGACCGTGACCATTGATTGGAAACCACTGTTTTTTTCAACATATCTATATTAGAGATACTGACCCTTGAGATGATCAATTCGAAAAACATTTGCACTTCTTCCTAGCACTTTCGGTTCTTGAGAAATGCTTCTTGCCTGTGACTCCAGATTGGGAACCACTGATCTTTGCTATACAACTACAGTTATAGGCCACTCCACACCATTCATGCAGACGTCATCAAATATGCCGAGTCCAATGTACGCCGTGCCATCATGCCATTGCCCGAGCCAGCAACCAGGCCACCGTTGTCACCATGCCAGTGTCAGCAGGATTGGAGGAAGCGCCACCACGCCGGCCAGTTGTGCAAGGTCAGCAGACCAAGTTGTTAAATAGGGATCGATTGCTAATCGATCGTTCAGTTCTATTTGAGTTACAGTGCAGTGAGTGAATTGTTAGTTAGTTAGTTAGTTAGTTAGTAATTTGATGATTAAATAAATCTTTTTTAAGACCCGATGGTCTAAAACAAGTTTCTACATTGTGATAAGTGCTCCCTGAAGTGCAGAATCCGAAAAACCTTTTCACTTCATCCTCAAACCTTCGGTTCTTGAAAAATTCGCTTGGCCCATTACCTTAGGTTGGGAGCCACTAAACTTAGCAAAACTGCTAAATTATTGATTCAACTAAATTAGAACGTTTTCACAGGTTAGAAACATTATATGTAATTTCGATCTTCACAAACTAATTCTGAAACTGAAAAAACGCTCCCCCGATTTACGCACTAATTTCCAAATAACGCTCCCCCCCCCCCCCCCCCCCCCCCCCGTTACGCTCCCTCAATTTACGCTCCCCCTGGTTTAAGCGTAAATTGGGGTTTTAGTGTGCCCTTGCGTCTGAGAGCTCCACACATATTTTTGTGAGTGTCGTCACACTCGAAAACTACGAAAACTTTTTCGTAATTAATCAAAGTAAGGAGTATCGAGTTGCGATGGGGATCGCGATCGGGTGACATTGTTCGGTGGAAAAAACGAAAAGTGACGCGTGTTTGTGGCATTGCGATGAAAATCTCGGCCGCGTTGCATTGTTCGAAGGAAAAGGTGAAAAGTGACATGTGTTTGGGGGGCAGGTGCACATTGCCCTTCCTCGTGAAGTGATCAAAATGTATGTACACTTGGTAGCAATCAGTATTGCAGAAAATTGAAGGAGTCAAGAGTGGTACCGGTCATCTGACGACATGGAACTGGGTGAGATCATTCCGAGTTTTTTTTTCTTTATATTTCAGAAGAAGTTGGGGTAGTTTTCATGAGGACTCCTGGAGTCTGTAATATCTGCAAATTAACCTTGAAGCCCTGGTGCTCGCCTAATATTGAAGCGATCGATGTTAGAAGAAAGTGATTGCATTTCACAACAATCATTGAGCAAATTTAAAATAATTGGCTTAATTACCTCAACGGTTGTCGATCACAAGTAGCACATGGGACTACTCTTAGTCGGTCGGTTTTCTCGGTAGAGATGCGAATATTGGATGCGAAATCAGACGCGCGCGATAATTTTCGTGGGAAAATCAATACGGCGAAGCGTTTAATATAGAACGATCGTTGACGTATGTGCATTACCCTAACTGGATTCCACGGTTTCTAGTAGCAACGGATGTCGAACTAACATTCCTTCCCTTTCCCGATGCCCGTAAGGACGTGGCCGGCACCCTGACCACGCCTGACTTCACAAATGTTTCCAGTTTGAGTGAAGTCAGTCGGTTAAACAAAATCCTTGCGAAATCTAAGGATTTCCGAGTGAACGAACTTCGTTTGCCAAATGGCGATCTGTCTTCCTCTGATGAGGAAGTTCTGGAATGATTATTCAGCACACACTTCCCTGGATGTGTGGATATTACATCTTCGGATGAACCTGATGTCTTTTCTTGTAGTTATGATTCCCTGGCCTCGGCTCGGAGTATTGTAACTATAGAATCGATTAAGTGGGCACTTAATAGCTTTGCTCCTTTCAAATCTCCTGGAGCAGATGGGATTTATCCTATTTTGCTTCAGAAGGGATTTGATTATTTCAAGCATGTTTAAAAAAAAGTACTTGTTTGCAGTTTTGCTACAGGACATATCCCCAAATCTTGGCGGGATATTACTGTGAAGTTCATTCCAAAACTGGGTCGTGCGTCGTATGAAGAAGCAAAGAGTTTCAGACCTATTAGTTTGACCTCTTTCCTTCTGAAATGCTTAGAACGCATTGTGGATCATCACATCCGTGATGTTCATCTAGCCAACGTGCCTCTTCATGTGAACCAACATGCCTACCAATTTGGTAAGTCCACTGTGACTCTTTTACATAAGATTGTTATGGATATCGAGAAAACATTCGCTCAAAAGCAATCTTGTTTGGGTGTTTTCTTAGATATCGAGGGTGCCTTTGACAATGTGCCTTTCGACACCATATTGGAAGCCGCACGGAGTCATGGTATATCTACAAAGAATTCCAATTGGATTCACCAAATGCTCAAAAACCGACATCTCTTTGCGACATTGCGTCAAGCAGGGATTAAGAAATTAAGTGTTTGTGGATGCCCTCAAGGGGGAGTCTTATCACCACTTTTGTGGAATCTCGTAGCAGATACGCTATTGAGGCAACTCAATAATAGCGGTTTTCTTACTTATGGTTTTGCCGACGACTATCTAACATTGTTAGTCGGTATGTGCATCAGCACCCTTTTCGACCTGATGCAAAACGCTCTTCAGATAGTTGAGGGTTGGTGTCGCCAATATGGCCTTTCGGTATATCCGAGTAAAACATCTATTGTTCTTTTTATGGAAAAGCGAAACCGTGATGGCGTTCGACCTTAGCGTCTCTTTGGTTCTGAAATCGATGTGACTGAACAGGTAAAGTACGTTGGAGTCATTCTTGATTCCAAGCTTTCCTGGATACCTCACATTGAGTTCATAATTAAGAAAGCTTGTATGGCCTTCGGGCAATGCCGGCGAACATTTGGTATAACTTGGGGTCTAAAATCCATGTATATCAAATGGATTTACACAACTGTTGTTCGGCCAATATTGGCCTATGGATGTCTTGTGTGGTGGCAAAAGGGTGAAATGAGAACGGTCCAACCAAAATTAGGCAACCTCCAAAGGATGTGCCTAATGGCGATGTCTGGAGCGTTCTCTTCAACTCCCACGGCAGCGCTCGAAGCTCTCTTTGACGTTGCTCCACTACACATTCATCTAAAAAAAGAAGCTCTTTCTTGCACTTACCGTCTACGGGTACTCGGTCTACTAGAGGAAATTCCTGTGAACCGTACATCAACACACACACACCTTGTTGTTTCCACTTTTGGTGAATTGGGACAAAATTGTCCTTGCTCCAAGTGATATAACAATTGCTTGTAATTTTCCATATAAGGCATTTTCCACGAAATTCCCTTCCCGGGAAGAGTGGACATCTGGATATCTGGAAAGAAGTATTTCAGACGGCATCGTATGTTACACTGATGGCTCCTTTCTCGAACGTCGAGCAGGTGCTGGTGTTTATTCTCGTTAGCTAAGGCTGTAGCAGCCTTAATACTCACTTGGTAGACACTGCACCGTTTTTCAGGCCGAAATCTTTGCTCTTATGTGCGGAGTGCAATCAGCACTTCAGCAACACGTAATGGGCAAAGTAATATACTTCTGTTCAGATAGCCAGGCTGCTATTAAAGCACTTGCTCCGGCCTACTCTAGGTCTAAGATAGTTATCCCTTGTCGAATGCAATTCAGGGAACTGTTTGAACCCTTTGTGGTACGCTTATACGTTAGTCTTCCAGGGTATTTTTTCCTATTTCCCTACCTGTCCTTATCCCCATCCTTATCCTCAATTCCATTCTTTACCCTCAGGTAGATGGCACAAATGTCCCAAATAGAGGGTAATGGGCCTCTGGAGCCGGCCTTCTTATACCTGATTACCCTACCCTACTAACAAATACTACTTCCCGAGACAACTGTGGGGATGCTGTGGATTCCACGGTTTTTAGTAACAACGGTTGTCAAACTAATATTCCTTCCCCTTTCCCGATGACCGTAAGGACGTGGCCGGCGCCGTTATTGACTTTAAAATATTGAACTCTCGAACTATGCACATTGAGAGTGTGTAGCTAGTCCCAAGCACCATTCATTGGTTCTCTGTGCAACTTCGATTGTTCTGGTCAATCACGGAGTAGCAACTACGATGTTGGTTGGTTATCTTTGCTTTGCTTTGCTAATCAAAGTAAAGAGTATCTTGTTTCATCAGTTGTTTGTCAGTTGATGTAGTGTTTGACTCGCTTTATTGCTGCTTTTTCCGGTGTATTTAGCTACAAAAAATCAAATCAGCTTTAATAGGAAGTAGGGAAAAGTACTCAAGTGGAAAACTCGTTTTTGAACACATGCATGGTTGCAGTGAGTTGCAGTTCATAACTCTCATTGATTTTTTTTTTCCAGAACAGAATATTTCTCTGTTATTTAAGCATCAGTTCAGCTGGCAAAACCCAAGTAACACGACCTTTCATATAAGAGCATAATGTGATCTACCTTACCTAATGCACGCACTCGGCCGTTTGACGGTCGCTATTACATCAACTCAAAGCACCGCTTTGGGCAAGGCCGAATCATGACGGTCTTGTTTTGGTCACTACATCAGTGCTCTCTCCGTTCGCCCAAGCCAACCTATTGCTCTCCTTCAATCACGAGCATTCTTTTTATGGTTACATCGCCCCCTCGTGGTCTGGTGGCCGGCAATCCGAGATTATGTTGCGCCAGCATTAGCATCAGCATCATGTGGATTCCAACATCTCTCCGTCAAGTCCAAGAGCAAAAGCAATGGCAGATCCCAAGCTGCTGCTGATGATGATTGAGTTTCAAGTTCAGTGCACGATCACGATGATGGTGTGTATAGTGCTGAAAACACACGCCCCAAAATTAGTCACCATTATCTCAGCGGAACCATCAGATAGCCGTTTAAGCACCGGAATATCGAGCGGCACCCACTCTGTGCCATTCACCTGCTCCACTCGGTGGTAGATGGTAGAACGGATCCGCAATCCAAGAAGTTATGAAGCCTTGGATGACCTTGACCATAGCTGTTCGTTGTCGTCGCCACCGTAATCATCGCGGTAGACTTCTATCTGCGATCCAACGATCAGTGATCTCCCGCAGACCGAGAAGAGAACGTCCGACTAGACGAGGTGCTTGCAAATGTCTATCTAATCTTCTAATCGGACTAGGCACGAATAAAAGGATTAATTTGCTGTTCACAGTTTTACTGCGATCAAACACGAGAGGAAGGAGGCAGTCGTCATTCATCATACAGCGACTGAGATCATTTTTCAGCATTGACATTGGGCTTCTGGGTTGTCATCACGGCAGCTGCCACACGAGATATGGACATTTGTCAACTTCGCGAAATGCTCTGCATTCCAGTCAGTGGACACGAGTGCAGTACGATGCAGTGGAAGCACCTGTCTGTCTTTTATCCAATTATTGAGATTATCCACCGTCTTACGACGGGGCATGCAGAGTAACCAGAACAGAATTACCCGACGACGACGTTGGTGATTATGAGGGGTTTGCTCGATTTAATTGGAAACTGCCGTGTAACGCGCGGGGGCTATATGGTGACAGGACATGACAGGGGTGTGTTATTAGCATTAGTAGAATGGTAGTGAACCTGCAATTTGATACGGAAACAATGTCGCTTAGACTTACACTCTTGATTCAAATGAATCGTGAGTTTAACATTAGGAGTAGAGGGCCCTAAGGTTTACTTAAAGAGCAACGAAAGACAATGAATCAAAGGTCTCGAACCGCAAATTGGATGTAGCTATTGCCAAACTGTCCATTATTGTTATTATAAGGTCATTTGGCGTCATACTAAGATTCCATGTGCCGTGCATAACATGTAGCAACCCCTTGTGGTTAAGTGAAAGTCTAAATATGTGAGGCATCATGTGGTTCAATTATCCTCCAGTAGTACAAACTTCGCGCAACCTGGTTAATACTGGAGGCAAGAATGGTAAATTAAGGCAATTTATATAACTTGAAGCAATTTATTGAAACCGAAGCATACTATTTTTTGCAGATCGATTTCAGTAAAGTGATTCTCTTATTTGATACTTTTCCACATGCACGGTGTGTAGATATAAATAGGGTCTGGGACCATTTGAGCAGGAGCACCTATTTTGGGCACTTGCTGATGTAACTCAGTTAATTTCAAACCGATTGACCTGAAATCAACTGAGTTATAGCAGCAAGTGCCCAAAATAGGAGCTCCTGCCAAAATGGTCCCAGACCCTACATAAACAAAAGCTGAGTCTCCTCATTTCACTTTTCTTTGTTCTAGTACAACATCTTTACATAAATAAGACTGAGTTCTCAATTATTTGCCACTTATTTCGGTAACTTTGAAGTAATTTCACCCAAACGTCGAGAATAAGTAGAGCACCAACTTCGTCGGTTTTGAGCGCTGTTCGTCCAGTTTCCTCAGGGTAGGGTTCAAAGATCTTCTTCAACCACGCACGGGGACAGATTTCGTTCTTTTAAAACGAAAATACTCATGTTTATTTGGTGAACTAATAAAATGTTTAAAACCAAAATATTAGTTTTTAAAACTAGCTCAATTATATATTGATATCTACCCCCCCCCCCCGTTTCACCGTCTAGAACATAAACAAAATTCACAAGCTCCTGCTACAGGATCGAAGAAGATTTCCTCCTGCAAAAAAGTCAAATCTCCCAAAAGTTTCCACGAAATTCCGTCATTTTCGGAAGCGTGTGAAATCTACATGATGTTGGCATTGAAAGTGCCACGGGAGAGGTGAGATTCCCAAGCAAAGGAAAAGAATTAGTAATATTAAAGGGAAAACAAAGATTTCCGTAGGGCCAACCTGCCACTGAATACAAAAATTTCTACATTCTTTTCTAACACAACCTATCAAAAAAAATGCATGTTAATTTCAAACAGGATTGCATTTGCTTCAGCTCTGACGTTTGATTGTTTCAAACAGTTTATTTTTTGTGGCCTGAACAAATTGACAATTTGTTTGAATTTACCTTTGAATATTTTTGATTTTACATACAATATTTTTTCTGCGTGACCGTGTGCAGTGCAGCCACCGCATTTATGGCTGCTCACGCAGTCACTGACCTCTATCTGGCTCCCTGCTCTATATTGTTTTTGCTATTCTTTCTTCCGACATTCGCACTACGTGTTCAGCCCACTAAGTCTACCGTATTTTTTTGTTTTACAACGAGATTTGTGCTGTTCTTTGCTGTGCATTAGTATGAAACACGCTTGTATGGAAAAAATAAATCTTCGCTCCAGTCATCTTTTTAGATCCTATTTAAGTCCCATAGAAACTGTAAAAAGTTTCAGCACAATCGGTTCAAAGTTTGCATAGAATTTACTATGAGAAAAGTTACACTTTTAAACAAAAAGTCCCAGAGATCGTCCTTGTCTCCTTAATTCAAATCGATCAAGGCTTCTTTTAGAAAAATATTTATGAAACGGTGGAAAAGTTATTGATTTATTACCGATTTGCGATCCAAAGAACGGCTTTTAGTTGTGTTTTCTCAGCACTAATAATTATTTAATAATGGAAGCGTGCAAAACAACTTGTTGCGATAGCGATAAGAAAATATTTGTAAATGATGTAAAAAAGTGCAAAAGTTTGACAGACCAAAATTGCATCACAAGTAACAAAAAGCATGTTTTGGTGTTTTTGTACATTATATCAATAAAAATATGTTAATTCAAATGTAAAGTAGCATTTTTATTCTTATTTTAACGATTTCAGTAGAAAAAAAGTATTTAAAATAACGTAGTTTGCCTAAAACAAGGGTGGCGCATTTTGCCCCCAATGGGCATTATGGTCGCAGTTCCCCTACACGCTTAGGTAACTATGCACAAGTGAGCTGATGGCGACGGCATTTTATCCTTTTAGTAAGGTCGGGTGACACTGACGTGAAACGGCGAATAGGCTAATGTTGACGCTGCCTTCTAAAACCGTGGTATAGCCTTAAAGTACGTTCCTGATCTGTGCCCAGCATAGGAAACTGACTGGGTGGAAGTAGGTTCTGATGAATACTCCTGATCAGCGCTGATCCGGTTCTGAGCCCAGTCCACATAAGATATAACCACCAGGATCCTTAGTGACTACTTCATTTACAGCGAGTGATAGCGGCTCTAAGGGGGGCCCAACAGACATGACTTCGAAGTCCAACAACTGTAACAACGTGGTCGAGTGTGGAGTAACTGAGGGAGCGGCGTTGAACCCGTTCGCGCGCGGAGGCTTGGTTAGATCGCCACTACGAGGGGCTGGTGCATCCACCAGCGAGTCAGCGGCAGGAAGTTCAAGTTTAACAAGTGGAGCAAGTGGTGCACGAAGCGGTACAGCGCCGACGGAGAAAGCACAGATGACCGGTGCCGACCTCATGTGGGCGCTGAACGGCAACAGGAGCGGGCTACCAAAGATGTTGGTAGTTGCGAACAGCTGCACGAGCTGATCGGCTACACGAGCGAGCGGACTACCATCAGCAAGGACCTGAAACAGGGCCTGCTGAAGCTCCGCAAATCGCTGGCTCTGGCCAAGAAGGCGTACGACCTCCTGGCTGAAGAGCGGAGTGCTTCTGATGCGAGCAGGGAAGAGCGGTCCACCCAAACGGACAGCTTCCTCTTTGCTGAACCTGCTGATGAGACGCGGCCCTAGGAAGAACGGAGGCCAACCGGACCAAGGGACAGAGAACCCTTGGATTACGGTAGGAAAAAAGAAGAAGATGAGAGCTACGAAACCAGCCCGTAAACGAGCGAGAAGTGACGCGCTGGTCTTTAAAACCGAGGCAGACATGTACGCCGAGGTGCTGCGGGCCATGCGAGGTGAAAATCGTCTCTCAGCAGCGCTGGGCGCCATTGTAAAAAAAAAAGCATCTAACGCACTAGGACTGAAGAGATGATGCTAGTGCTGAAGAAGGAAGAGGCCAAGAAAGGCACCTCTTACAAAGCACTACCTCCAGAGGTATTGGGCGAAAAAGTGCAGGTAAGATCCCTAACGGCAAAGGCGACACTCCAAGGAAAAACCTGGACGAGATCACCGACATAGAAGAGCTCGCAGCCGCGAACAAACTGACGATAATTCAGGTTACACAGCTAAACCTGAACCACTGTGAAGCCGCACAACAGTTGCTGTGGAAGTCAGCCTTGGAGTCAAGTACAGACATCGCCCTATTATCGGACCCATACCGCATCCCTCTCGATAACGGGAACTGAATAGCGGATAAGGCCAAGCTAGCGGCGATCTGTACAACCGGTCGTTTTCCGGTTCTGAAAATAATTTCTACTTCCACGAGGGCTTCGCAATAGCTAAGATCAACGGGATGTACTACTGCAGTTGTTATGATGCCCATAACACTAGTGATGGCAGAGGACGAAGAGTACTTCGGCGGTAGCTGGAGAAACGCTAACCAATAGAGAGTACTCATAAACACCCCCCCCCTCCCTTCTCGAAGTCATCCCTAACTGGCGTACCACGAAGGTATAAGAAAGAGAGTGAATGAGTTCTTATTGGGTTGAAATCCACATAACCCGAGGAACCACCTCTTGGGTATCTGATCAGCAGATATTCTCATTTTATAAAAAAAACTGTTGGGTCTGCTAAAACAGATTCGTCGGAAACCGTCTTCTCATCTATAGTACGTAATCAGGTAATCAGTAATAATCAGGTATGACCCAAGAAGTGAGTACATAATACCAGTAGTAGACTGTCCCAAAAAAATCGATGTTCGAAAAGTCAAGGTGCTCAACCCTTAAATGAAAGACATGCATAATTGAAGCATTTTTGTAGAACAGTTCGATTTTATAAAAAAATCATTCAGAGGTTCCGCTGGGGCGATTTTTGAAAAATGGCCTTTTTTCATGAAAAGTCTCGAAAAAATCATTTTTTCGTAATATTTTTTAACTTCTGAATTTTTTCAATATTTTTCTGTTTTTCTATGGACCTCTAAGCATTCTTGAACGGGATAAGTTTTTGAAATATTGTATTTATATTGACGGCAGAACCGTTTTTATGTTGATAAAAAGACTATTTTTTGAGAATTTTTCATCTAAATTTGAGAAAAAAATACATGCACGATTTTTGATTTTTCAATTTTAAAAGGTTTACAAATGTACAATATTCCATATATACAAAGTTTTGCAAAAATTTGAAATATTGTCCATTTACTTAAAGCGTAATATCTCAGCTTCTAGACAAGATATTCTAAATCTTTTTTAAAAGAAATGACGCATACAAATAGTACTATCAGATAAACTTTTCATGGTTGAAAATAAAAAAATCGTACATGTATTTTTTTCTCAAATTTAGATGAAAAATTCTCAAAAAATAGTCTTTTTATTAGCACAAAAACGGTTCTGCCGTCAATATAAATACAATATATCAAAAGCTTATCCCCTTCAAGAATGCCTAGAGGTCCTTGGAAAAATAGAAAAATATTGAAAAAATTCAGAAGTTGATAAAATATTACGAAATAGTAGTTTACGCAACATGGTGCAGAATGACGATTTTTACAGCATGAGTCGTACATTTATCCAACGAGGCTTGCCGAGATTTTTCAAAAATCGCCCTAGCGGAACCTCTAAAGGATTTTTTAGAAAATCGAAATGTTCTACAAAAATGCTTCAAATATGCATACCTTTCATTTAAGGGTTGAGCACCAAGACTTTTCGAACATCGATTTTTTTTTGGGACAGTCTAACCAGTAGTCCTCTAACGCCATAACAACTAGATGTGAGTCCGCCACACCTTACGTAGTGGCGAAAACGAATTCCACAAACAAACGTTAGACTAGAACCCGACAGAGTATCGCAGCAGAGTCAGGCCCAGAGGTTCGTGGCAGTGCAGGTCTGGCCACAGGTCAAGGCGTTGGTCGGCAATCACACAGGATAAAGATAACACAGTATTCGCCCATCTGCAACACCATGGGTATCCTACAAAAGCGTATATTGTTACAAAAATTTTAGCTCTAGTGATCATCCGTGAACCAAGAAAACGAATATGTATAACGAAAACCGACCAATATTTCGCTGCAGTTCACAGTCTGCAATAGCACAAACCCAACCACCTTGAATTGACACGCAAAGGCCCTTCCAAATTGGCCAAAACTTTCTGTGAAGTTCACGCTTCAGTCCGATTCATACCGGAACGACGGAGTACGATGTTTATCACTCACTTTGTAATATGAGCTGCGACCGTCGACGACTAGATTAAGTCCACTTCCCTTCGCCACCCCTGTAAAGTCGATTGACAAAAAAACGCACCCGACTGCAACTGCAACCTACAATTATTCACGCTTAGTTTTACGCGCCGGTTTCGACACACGCCATCGTCGTCGTCGTAGTCGTCGTCATCTTGGCTTCTTCGAATAGACAATTTAATAATAGGTGTGCAGCGCACGGTTGATGGTGGGTGATTGAACCATTAACCCGCGGAACAGCCAGCACCTGAGGTTGGGTACCATACCGATAGCCCTCAGTTCACCGAAAGCCACTGGCTCTGTAGGGGGAAGTGTGAGAATAGGCGTCAGTTTGTCACTGTCATCGGTTGCACGCGCGGGGAATTGTTAACTTCTACATCGGTGAATTACTGCTTGCGATTTAAACAATGTTCGATCTTCCGATTTGAACCCCAGCAATTCGCTGTGTATTTGTTTGCATGACGACTAAGTTTATTAGATTAATGCATTGAGCAATTGACTTTGTCTCTGCTCCATTCTTGCACCTAACATTTCAGTTATACGCGAGGCATGGTCGATCCTATTCTACAACTTCACAATACAGAATAATCCTGCCATTACATGACACCTAACAGTAACAATTGGCATTGCGTGAACCTATGTGAATTCATAGGTAATAATCAATAATTGCATTAACTCTAGTAAACGCTGTTTTATTAATCATCTGAAATCAAGTGGCGAGCGATTACATCATCAATTCCTTCCCTTTACTATAATAATTGATCTGTATTCGGACATAGCGGGCGCCATTGCTACCCAAATATTTATTAGAGTGGGTCAACGTTGTATGGAGAAACTTTAAATTTGATCGTATCAACCCGGAACAAATCTTTTTCAATCTATTTTAGCGTCCAAAACAACTGTGCAAAATTTGGGAGCGATTGGTTGCGTCCCCGTATTCCGCATTGCGATTGAAATTTGTGTGGAAGTTAGTATGGGAAAACGTACTTTTTTGAATTTAATTCATAAGTTTAATTCTTTTGCCCAATACCATGTAACTAATAACATTAAAGTATAGCCTAGGATAAGCCGAAAAACTTTGCCGAAGACCGCAAAGTGATCCGACGCCTGTGAAAAAAGTTATTCGCCTGGTAACTTAGCCCAAAAATTGAGATTTTATTATTGATGTTATTCCTTTACATGTTAAATGTTAAGCACCACCGCACAATCTGTACGTTATAACTTTTTTCAACAAGTGTCGGATCACGTTGCGGTCTTCGGCAAAGTTTTTCGGCATATCCTAGGCTATACTTTACCGTCATTGGTTAGAATGTTTTAGACGAAAAATTTCAATTCTTGAGAAAAATGCAAAAAAAGCACGTTCTCCCACTAAATTCCATACAAATTTTAATCGCAATGCGGAATACGGGGAAGCAACCAATCGCTCCCAAATTTTGCACAGTTATTTTGGACGCTAAAATGAATCGAGAAAGCTTTGTTGTTCATGAAGTTTTTCGAAAATCACTCCAGAATTTTTGCCGGACTTTTTCAAGAATGTCATACTGAAATTACTGAAGAACCTCACTCACCTGGGAAGCATTTAAAGTTTTGCGAAGGCATTTCTTCATGTATTTCTTCAGAGTTATCTGAAAAATAAACTCCAGAAATTCCCTCATGGTCGCCTTTTGAATATATTCAGCGAATCCTTTCAGAAGTTTTCGACAGATGTTTCAAGATTCTGGTCAGTGGTTCCTCAATGAACTTTTTAAAGTTTCTTAAGAGATTTATCAGTCAAGCCCCTCAGTAGTCGGTCTGTTGTATGCTGTACAACACGTTGAACAAAACGTGTAAAAACTTGCTTGTTGTAGACGGCATCAGAGTGGTTCTAGCGTTGGTGGCCTCATTAACCACGTGACAGCCAGAAGGTTAGAAGTTTTTCAAGAGCTAGCAAGGATCCACATGAATATCATTTACGAGAACTCTTCAGCAACTGCTACAGAAGTTTCTCCTAGAACACAGTATGACAGAAAATCTGTAGAGATCTTGTGTGAAAATCTTCGGAAGATTCGTCCGGATTAGCTTTAAAAAGATTTCTCTAGAATATGTCAATTCAATAATGTTCAGGTATTTATCATCATCCCCTTTGAAAGTTTGCCAAGAGTGCTCTCGTGGAATATACGTAGGGATAACTCTAGAATATTTTAATGGATTTTTCATGAAGTAAAGCAAATATTACTCTACCCGAGCAGAGTAAAAAAGCACAATTATAGCATATTTTGATACGGAGATCAAAAAGTGATATTTGTTCGTTTGAGATAAGAGGTAAAAGTACTGAAAATAATATCTCTATTTTACTCCTGGAACATCATCATCATAGCACATTTAGCTCTTGGTAAGATCTAACCAATAGCAGTGAGCTATTTGATTGATCATTTAATATCAAATTTTGCTATTGGTTGGACGGTTCAAGAACAAATTTTTGCTATTACTTTCAGTAGTTTTACCTCTTATCTCAAACAAACCAATATCACATTTTGATCGTCAGTACTTGACCTCTGCCCGGGTATGAACTCTTTCAATATTCCAGCGGACGTTCTTCCGAGAGTTTTTCCAGAAAAATTTTTTTTCCCTAAAAGTTTCTCCGAAGTTTCTACGAGTTCCTCCTAGACATATTCCAGAAGTTCTTTCGGAAGTATTTCTGGAAGTTCACCCAGGAATTCTTCTCAGAATTACGTTATCTCTGAAATATTCCAGGTTAAACCCATTTCTTCAAAAAAAAAATAAAACATTATTTTACAACGTCTGATAACGTTAGTTTACAGCATTTTTGAACTCGGTATCATTTTTAACCATTTTTGGCGTAGAATCATGCCCTGAGTTCGAAAACGCGAAGGAGAAAAAATACAGTAGAACGGAACATTTTTTGACTTTCCATACATAGTTGATGATTTGAAATCGATTTTTGTTCTACTTTCAAGCAAAGTCGCTCACTTCATTCATCTCATTCTCCGAAATCAATGATTGAGCTGAATTTTTTACTCTAACTCGGCTATATGTGATATATCAAATAAATGTTGAGAAAGAATTTTTAAACTCTTTTTTTCTTATTGAAAAAAAAATACATTTCTTCATATATTTTTGGAAATTTTGCCTAAATTAAAGGAGTTCGTCCCATAAGTGACTTCTTTTTGGATGCCAATCATAATATGGGGGTGGGCTTGAGAATCAGAGAACATTTTTCTAAAAGTGGACAGGCATACTCGATGATTTCTTCAGGAGTTCTTCCTGAATATGTCTTGTGTATTTGTATGTTAATGAATTTTTCTGAAATTACATACATTTGTTCTTTTTAGCCGCGACTGAGAATTTCTTCTGGAACTCCGCAGCTCCGTCGGGAAATCAATTTGTTTTTTAAAGTTTTTTCCGCAGGAATCCCTTTAAAAGTTTCTCTGGAAATTTCTTCAACAGTTCCTTCAGGAATAATTCCAGGTACAATGGAATCTCCATTAAGGTTCAGGACTGCCTAAATTGAATTTTTACCTGATCGGATTCAGTTCATTACTTAAATGGATTTCAAGTTTGCAGAGAACTTTAAGCAGAGCTCAAGTAACATTTCAAGTTTTATGCTGCTCTATCAGTAGTTTTCATGGCCAATTTTATAAAACTGCCAATAAAACCAAGTATTCCATAACAACCTTCTGCCAACCGCTATAAGAACGCCTTCCAACCAAGTGGACCACACTTATAGAGGTTTTCAAAACAAAGTGGAGAGCAACAACAAGTTTGCAATAAAGCCAACATGTTGCTCATTTTTGTTCGAACAATTTTGACAACCAGTATCTATTTGCAAGTGTGAGAAAATGACAACAAACTAATGTTGACATCGCAATCATCTTATGGATTTTCTCTATCGATTATCACTAGTAAATATGCATGATTATAAGTGACTTTGTGGTGATTTCTGAGATATTTTACTATGTGCAGAAACAATGTTACCGTGAATAAGTGGATTATGACTGCTCAAAATTTACGCGCTTCCCAAATAATGCAGTTTTGGAGATAAATTCTGACCTGTGAAAAAGTGAAATTCGTATATTCTATGCATATGCACCTTTCTGAATGTATTTGTATTGAATGATATTGCACTATGGTCGGCTATGGATGTCCAAAAATGTTTCAGTTAAAATTTGAACATATCTAAATTTACTATATATTTTTGGAATAGCATTTTTTCGATCTAATTTTGAAAATGGTTGTTAATTAACAAACAATCAATATTGAAAATACATTAGCGTTTGAGCCATGATTACAATTGGTATTAGTTTTGGCCATCTAATATGGTACAGTGCATCCACTGGCATGTTATCAAAGCAGCGATGTGTCTTTTAAAAGTTATTTTATAGTATTCTTGGTAACTGCTATAAAACCTGTTATAAATCAAATAATTTCTGTGTCGTTTAGTCTTGTGACAATTTTATCGATGTTTTATAGAAAGCTTTTAGTGTTAATTAAAACTTAGACCGGTTGCATTGGAGATGACCGTTATAAATCTTTCATAAAACTAAAATAAATCAATTAAGTTCTGTAAATGTTACTTGGGAGTGCTTTCATGGGAGTTTCAGGGCGTTTCAAGGCATTTTATTTTAGTCCTGTTCGGGTCTGTCACTGCGACCAGTTTTTAGTGCATGTCGCATTACTCAACTACCATTGAAGGGCAATAAAGTATCCATTTTGATACAGTTTTTGCTTTGTTTTCTTGGACATTTGTTTCTTGTACAAAACAAAATAAAAGCACTGATATTGACCATGCATCGGAAACCTAGCATTACGCTTGGTTTCGCTAAATTCTCCCCAGGAAGAAGTTTAGAACCCGGGTTTCAACATTGGCAGCAATACCATTCCAATAATGTAACATATCACGGTGTGTTGTGTAGAACAACTTTATATAAAAAAGTAGTAAATCTAAAATTTTGCCCAATGATACTTTAGGCCATTTCCCTTAATTTGCTGGGTCGGTGGAAAACATCCATCGGGGGGTCTAGAACAAATTTTTTTTTCAAGGTTTCTCATGCAAAAACTGTTAAAAGCGCATATTGTTAATTATTGCATCTCCTACAAATAGTCACAACTTTTTTGTCTTTGAAGATAGTACCATAAAATTTTCAGGCGTTTTGAAGTAGTATGCGTAGATAACTGTGTGTAAATTTCATTGAAATATGTTGAATGGTTTTCAAATAATAGCAAAACTATCAAACGCATTCTAAAATACTAAGCTTAGTAGCAAAAATCCAACAAAATATCTATATTTTTTATATAATAACTAGCTGTCCCGGCAGACGTTGTACTGCCATTTTGATTGTGATTGTTTGACATCTGCTGGGGAGTCATTTTGGCAACGCACTCTAGATTGGTTTTATTGTGATCGTTTTGAATTTCTTCCCCGCTCATAACAATTTCATTATTTTCACAATGGCTCTCCTTTGAAGTTGATTTTTGTAACATTTTTTTACATATAAACACAGCCACAATAAATACGAATCAAACCCTGCAAGAGTCATCCCGATCGGTTCAGCCGTTCGTGAATTTTGTTGCCTCAAAGGGACTTCAAACTCATTTATATATATCCAGCTTTTTACGCTGGCTATAAAACAACGAGGGGTGAATCGATTTTGACATTTCTTGCCGACAGCTTTTATAGTAAGATCTCAGTAGGCTAAAAACATAGGTTTTTGATCTAACTGTCAAATTTTTTCACTATCTTAGCGGTAAACCATTTCGCGTTGTGTTTCTCGTATATTTCCTTTGTAAAATTTCTATGTTTTATATATTTTAGGCATTCAGTTTAAAGGATTGACCGTCATTATGTTCCTGGAAAATGAGCCTTGCTGCTGTTCGGAGAACACGGGCTAAAATTCAGCTAGACCAGTCTTCCAGTACATCGATTTCTATCCCCAACAATATTGTGACATGTCGAAGCGGAAGAAGCTCTTTCGATCCATAGCAGAGTGTAGCGGGTAGTAGAACTTTGTATACCTCAACTATGTCTGATACCCACACTGTCATTTTTCTGATCTCAAACAATTGTATTAATAACTACCCTTAATTATGAAATCCGTTCCTATCATTTAATCGGCAAGGGCGACTCAATTACTTAAATTCTGTTGAAAAGCCTTATTATTGTTTCTGTATAAGTAACAATAAATAAATCCAAAATAAATTATGTTTTCCGTTTTACATTATAATGAACAATGGAAACAACGGAACTTGGCAACTTGGCTCAAACTGGACCTGTCCAGGGCGTTATAAGATTTATTGAGGAATCTGTCGTAATCCTAGCCCAAGCAAATAACCACTCGCGCAACAGAACCCCATGGAATGCTCACAATCTGGTCCCGGCGAGTTTAAAAATCTTTGAAGTTCGAGGTCAGAACGGTACTTCTGCCTTCAGGCGTCTGTCTCCGGTAGTTTTCATTGAACGTCTCATTTTCCTTGGGCATATTAATTTGGCATTCTGTTCATACCTCATAATTCCTCGCATCATGCATGTCCAGCAATATTAACCTAAAACACAATAATTACAGACTTAAATATGAAATATTAAATTTTTACAATTGAGTTCCTGAATACAAGAATTGGAATTTTTGACGTTTTTCATCAACAATAGATTTTCATCACCACAGAGCTTGCTTCGATCAATCCATAATAAAATTATAGTGTCGGCAAGAATTGTCAGATAGGGGTGATTCAAAATTTATGGAAAGCCAGCGTAAAAAGCTGGATATATATATATATATTATATATATATATATATATATATATAGATATATAGATATATATATAGATATAGATATATATAGATACATAAACAATATTTAATTCTAAGCACCTTGAGTCATTTCATTATGATGGCGGTACTGTGAAAACTTGTTTTTCAAATGATTAACAGATACATAGTCAAATACATGATAGGAAAACACACACACTGCCATTATGTAGCTTTTCACTAAAGTATTAATTATTTATTTCAAGAACGTGGTTTTGCGTATACATGTCCACAAGTACAAGTATGCCTCTATTACGAATCCTATTAATAAACTCAATTATCATGATTATGGCGCTGTACAAAGTGTAAGTGCAGCCGCCAATCGGAATCGCTCACGCAGTGCCCCAGTGAACAAAAGAGCTGTAAATTAGGTTATGTGGTTGAAGAATAAAAAAAGATTCACCCATAAATATGATAAAGTATCGCTCCAGAAATTAGTTCTGGGACTCATTTTAAATTATTCCTTAGTTTCATTGAGAAGTTCATTCAATAGTTATAAAGAACAGAACAAAAGAGAAAATCGAAAGTTCTGTTTTCATGGTTGAAAACAAAATATAGTATATGTATTTTTTGGCAAATTTTGATGCAAAAATGCTCAAAAATAATCATTTCATCAGTACAAAATACTTCAAAAACCCTACATCAGTGCTTCCCAAACTATGCGCCGCGGCGCCCTGGTGCGCCGTGAACATCTCTCAGGTGCGCCGCAGGTTCTTAGGCCAAAACACAAAGAACAATATCTTATTATTGAAGGCAGAATATATTTTTAACTGTTTTCGTATTCTTTTGTAAAACTAGTGTCACCTCAAACCATTTTTTGTATTCGATACCAATGTTTTGTATTTTTGGGGGAAGACTTCAAAAGAAACTCATTCAAAGGGGTTTTCCCTCTTCTAAATTTTCATTTAAATGGCAAATATTCCAAAGTCTACGAATGTTTTCCGGAATTTACAATATCCGCATAGAACATTTCTTGCGCTTAGTATCATACGGCGTATCTACAATGATCGATTTCTCTTCATCGATTTTCTCTTTGTTTAATAACTTGGCCGAGAAATCATTTGTGGCTGTTTTTATTGTTTTAGATGCTAGCTCTAGTCGTCCTTCACCGAAACACACCGAGAGATCATCCGAACATTGAGTGTGTTTCCCGGAATAATCCGAAAAGAAAATCTATGTGTGTGTGTGATCCAACTAACCCCCACTGTCCGGCAGTGATATTATGGAAGGAAGTTTTCTGCAATATAATTTTGAAGCTACTGCAAAAAGCTTTAGTCCGGGAGTTAGAAGGTGATAGCTCTATTGCAGATTCAGAGACCCATTTCAGAATGGCTGGAGAGACACGTCTATTCAGAAGTCACTTTCACTTACAATAAGCCCCGCATGTGTACATCACCGTTATCATTTGGATAATGATGATGCAAACACACTTCCTGATTCAAAGATAATCTTCGAAACTGGCGCGTATTTAGTTCATTTTGTTGTAGTAATAGTAATCAGAACATTCTCACCGGAATCCATTCAATCCAAGGTAGTGCTGTCATCACCATGGGAACGTCTTCATTGCGCAGTCGGGCTTCCTCCTCGTCTCCCCTTCGTTGCGCTGTTGCGCACGCAGTCAGTCATCATTTGAACACACGTCACTTTAGCCCCCACGGAAATATGAATGTTGAGCCGGGATGATTATGAAATTACTCGCGAATCACTGATGACATAGCTTTAGTTTAATAGCCTCATACGTAAAAAGAATCACGAAAAAAAACAGTCATAGTACTTTTACAATAACTTTACAATGGAGAAACTAGCGAAAGGCGAAGCGCCGGTGAAAACACGAAATACTCGGCGCATTCCTGCACTCGAAATGAATTTCAGCACCGTTTGGGAACCCGAACTACTTGAGCAGCGGCATTCAAACGCACACAATCGTTGAACAATCAATCCATTTTTCACTATTAAAACTCTCCCAATCACTTTTTCACACGCGGAGACTATTTCGGAAGGCGTAGCACCGGCCAAACCGTCAGCAGAATCACACAAAAAATTGACGAACGCGAAAGAAACGTGACGAGCAAAACAAAACACGTCTGCACGCGGCTACGCCTACTGCGCTTCCCCGAAAAGAAAATCTATGAAGAGAAATCGATCTATGCAGTTACGCCCGTATGAAACTGAACGCGAGATTTAGATTTTTACAAAAAAATATATTTCCGGAATTTTGAAAATGTTTGTAAGACTCTCAAATTGTTGAACTCTTTTATAATTCGGCTTAGTTTTCGATTTTATCAATAGCTTGTAATTCAAAGTAGATATTTCAAGAAACTGTTTTGAAGTTCTTTCCATAATACTGTCATCTAATTACTGTCAATCTCCAGGTATTCGTGCTGTCTCAAATGTTTAGGGACGACATTTTTACTTACATCACTCTCATAATTTGTTAGTTCGTCTCTATGATTGAGATTTCCTCCTATAGACTGGTTTAGCTCCTTCTCGTAAAAAAAAAACCTGCGACAATTTATGTGTCGATTTCATGCATGATTCTGAAACCGCCTTTTTTAAGCTGTTGAGTTGAGTTGAGTTTTTTGAGTTCCGAATACAAAAAAAAATATGACCCCTCACCGTCTGACAGCTTCTGAACAATTTATTTTTATATCTATTTTTCCTTAAATTTGGTATTCTACGTACTTTATTTTAAAAATTTAAAAGTTTTGCAATGCTATCCTTCAGAAATCTAAAATATGTGTTAAATTCTACGAATATTTAGGCAATTTTTCTTTTTTTTTTGAAATATAAAAAAAGCATAACATTGAAGGCTTTTTTACGATTTATATTTGAAATTTTGAACTGAAGGTGTTAAAATTCAAAAGTTGTTGGTGCGCCGCGAAAATTTTGAAAATTTAAAACGGCGCCGCGGTATCAAAAAGTTTGGGAACCTCTGCCCTACATGCTTGAAGAATGCCTAGTGTTTAACAGAAGAATACAAAATTATTGAAAAAAATCAGAAGCTGAAAAAAATTACGAAAAATTTACTTTTTTGATAATGTTTATGAAAAATGATCGTTTTTCGAAAATCGCCCTGTAGAAACCTCTAAGTATTTAAGCAAATACAAATTGTTCTTCAAAAATAATTCAAATACGTGTGTACGTATGTCTTTCTTTCAAGGATTGAACCCCATGAACATTAGCATATTTTTTTTTTGACAGCTTAACCTTAAAAGCTTTACAGGAGTTTCTAATTTCTTTTCCAAAAGGTATCTTAGATATTTTCAGAGATTCCTCTGAAATTTTTAGGTTTTACGGAATACATCTTGTAACGCTAGTGAACTCCTTTTGAAATTCATTCAAGAATGGTTCTAAGAAATCCTTCTGGAATGTTTTCAAATATAGGGTGTCCCAGAAAGTATGGGCACAACTTTGTATAGTGAAATACAATCATTTTTTTAACAAACAACAATTTTTATGTTTTTATATTTTTATTCAAAGTATTTTAATTGATACCTGTAAAGAGTTTGTACATTAAATAGGCTTTCCGTATGCAGAATGTTTAAAATGAAAAAACATCTTTTAATACTTCTGCACAAACTACTATTTTACGGTTTTGCCATATATCCAAATTCAAAATATTTTTTTCGAATTTTTTTGACATGATATATTGGAAAACATGTTTCTTCAGATGGTTGATTGATTTTTCTTATAATAATATGTTTTGCCTGTGTGTACGGATATTTCAGAATTTTGAGAAAACTGGAAAATTCGACTTTTCTATTTTTTGGATAAGAGATACCCACAGACGTTCGAGTTTTAAAACATGTTTTAACGAAAATAAAAATAATTTAATCAACACTTTATAAAGCTGGAGCATTAAATTTACCTATAGTAAAATAAAAATGAAATTTTCTGCATGTTGTGATATATATTCAGAAGCTTGTTTTCAACTATCAAAAAAACGGGTTTTCAATGATATTGATTTTGGTGTTTCAATTTACTTTTCAGGTTCAAAAATATATGTTTTTAATTCAAACTATGGGTTTTATAATAGATACGCATGTAGAAATACACGGATAAATTTTTTTTGATATTTATCGAGCTTAATTTCATTCGTAGACAACAATTTGTTAAGCAATGTTATTGAAAAATATGGAAATTAGTGCAGAAGCTTTAATAGGTCTTTTAGGGAATGTTCTATCGCATTCAACCCAAGTAACATTTTCAGAGCATGTTGGACTTGTTTTAGTTTTATGAGATGTTTATAACAGCCATCTGCCGACTCCATCGGTAAAAGTTTTATTGAATTCTAGAAGCGTTCTGCAAAGTACCAATAAAGTTTTCACAAAACTAACTAACGCAGCAACCTATTTGATTTATAAAAGGTTTTATTATGATTATAAAGAGAATTTTAAAATAGACCGTGGAAGGGTGGAAGAGTAATCACTGTGCTGCTGTCATGCAAGTGGATACACTATGTCACATAAGGTGGCCAAAATTAAAGCCAACCATAACCGTTTTCTGAAATTATTTTTAAAATGTTCTTCAAATGCTTACCAAAATCAATCATAACTATTTGTTATGGAATCAAACATTCCATAAAATATTTTTGGCCATACATTGCTGGCCATAGTGAAATGCCTTTGATGATCGATTTGAGCGCCATCTCATAAAAAATAGCGGAAACCGCAGATGGATTTATTGCGAGCTTATTATGGAAATTGCACAATCAGCTACACTTATTGTGGTCATGATGAAGAGTCATTAGATTTATCATCGGACGCACTCTTTTTCTGGACAAGTTGTTGCTGCCATATTGGAATTGAAAACTTTTCCCCAGCACTTTGAAGTGGAGAATCGAAAAATTCAACTAAATAGTACATACCTGATACCTGAAGTACATACATGATACTTATGCTGGAAAGGTTACAGGAACTCACATTCTGAGATGTCTGTTTTCCCGAAAATGGCGAGATAATTTGGAATTTTACTTTTTCTGAAGCTTCAATATGCCTCAAAACTTCACTTTTTGGGAGGCGCGTTAGTTTTCAGAGCCTGCAATCCTTGCTTTCACGGTAAAACTGTGTTCGCACCTATGTTATTTCCACAGAAAACACCACAGACTCACATAATCACTACGGTCAATCACTTTTGATATTCGACGACAACAAATTCCATGATGACTGCAATGTCAACATTGGATTGTTTTCTTTTTCTTGCACTAGTGAATGAACACTGTGTGTCAAAGTTGTTCGAACCAAAATGAACAACATGCTGGTTTTGTTGCGGACTTATTGTTGCTCTTCATGTAGCATTGATTACCCCCATAAGAGTGGTCCACTTGGCTTGAAGGCATTCTTATAGCGGTTGTCAGAATGTTGTGAAGTTATGATGGAGTACTTGGTTTTATTGGCAGTTTTATAAAATTGGCTATGAAAACTTCTAATAGGACAGTATACAGCTCAAAATGTTACCTGGGAAACGACGTGTTAAATGCAAATTTTAATAATTGGCATTTGATGTTAATATATTAAGGCAGGCTATGTGTGAAAATAAAGTTTGTTTATGCATCCAATCCCAAATGGGAGAGCTGCCAAGTTGTGTCCATACTTTCTAGGACACCCTATATATGCACACTGGCGTAGCCACGGGGGGGTGGGGTGTGGGGGTTTAGGGTTAAACCCCCCCACCCCCCAGAGCCAAAATTTGTGGAACAAATTTTCAGTATAAAGCGCTTTGCGACGAAAAAAATTTTCGGCTGCGCCGCTATTTTCACACTACGAATACAATTGCTCATTACTGTTTACAAAATGTAAGTGACAAATCAAAAAATGTATCATTTACCGTTCAAAACCCCTCCCAGAGACAATTTCTGGCTACGCTACTGTGCACATGCAATGCTCCGATTGGAATTGATAAAAAAGACGTAGAAAATAAAACTGCCGAAAATATCAAATTCCCCCTTATGCTACAATTTATTTCTCTATGCTATTAATCTAGGATATTTTCTTAAAAAAGACTTTTGGGTGGATTTTCTCCTGGAGGTTAACTCAATAATTGCCATCAAACATTAGTCTTGCGATTCTCCTAGGTTTTTTTTCCGCATCCCAGTAGTAACTCTAGAAGGAAATCCAGAAAAAGTCCCAGGCTTCAGCCAGAAATCCCGAAGTGATTCTCCAAGAAATTCCCAAGGAACTTTTAATGGAGTTCTCGTTGGAAACCCTGTGAAAACTCCAGTTGAAACATTATGAGAAATCTCAGGTACTCTTGGAAGAACTTTATCAATGGGACTCCGCAAGACTCGATTATGAAAAAAAACAGGGAATGCATCGAGTTTTGCTTTAAGTTTCTGGAGCTAAACTCGTTGAAAGTATAAAAGTCTAGAATGATTATCTAATATATCTAAACAAGTTATTGTTGTCCAACTGATCATAGGCTTTATTAATATCGTACTCTTGGTAGGTTTATATTTACAATGTCTTTTTAATTCAAACTCGAACAAAGAGTATTCTGTCTCAGTGATGTGTTTTTTATTCGATGATCAAGTAGCTGAAACATAAATCTACAGTTCTTCATGTGAGCTTACTCTGCAACGATAAAATTCTCTTTAATATCCTTCGATATAAATTACATATACCACTTGAAGCCCGCATGCGATGACTCTCATATGGTTACCAAGCTGCAAACAGTGCAACAAGCAGTACTAACAGGATGTTGGCAACCGTAGCAGAAGCGCTGCTAGCTATATCCAAGAACTGCCGTCCCCAAATGGCGAACGTTAGGAGATCTGATCGAGGCTTGACCAGTTTGTACTCGATTCGCTTCCGTGGTGTGCTAGAAACATTAGGGATATTAGTAGTCTACATATGGTCCAAATGGTATCAAAGCTACTCACTCTCCCTCGTCGAAAGACGTTTCGCTGTACTCGATCTCGTCGACCTCCAGCGGAAGAATACTGGTATCCACGCTGTTCGGCAAGTGGAAAACGTTTTCTCCATCCGGGAATTCACCCACGATATCTATGGAGTCGAAACGTACGGCGTCGACCACAGTTGTCGCCCGATCGGTGAATCGCGTACCACAGGTCTTGCGGTCTGCGGCGTCGGTACAGGCGAATATAGCACAGGTTGTGATCATTCCGTCCGCGAAGCCATCGAACGTCCGCTTGATGTCGCTCACGGCCAGAACGTAGCTGTAGAAGGCCTGCGGAAGGTGTAGTGATTAGAGAATGTAAGAAATAGCATCAGCTTAAAAGGAATACTAAATGTGTCCTCCTGTATTGCATAATGAAACTAATACATATAACTATAACTATAGTTGCTCAAGTACTCTTGAAATTTTCTAAAACTCCCTAAAACGCTGAAACTCTCTGAAACTTCTTAAGAACCCATGAAACCCCTGATTTTTTTTTGAAAACACCATCGAACCTTCTGAGCCCTTTGAAACGCCATGAAATCCCATGAAACCCCACTGGAAACCATTTGAAGTCCTCCTTGACACCCTATACAGGTTTCCCCAAGTTCGCCCATTTGTCCCTTTTCTCCTCTAGATATTCTTCAGACCTCTTTTTGCTTTCTTTTTAAAACATCCATTGGGTTCCATTGGATTTTTTTTTTCAGTAATAGCTTTGAACCAAGCTTTGAACTTTGTACATAAATTCCTTTCAAATTTCTTCGAATTTATGTTTAGACATATTTTCGGCAATTCCTGTGGAAATTCTTCCTGTGGATATTATTCGATGATATATGTGAGGACTTCTTCAAAATGAAGTGAGAATTTCTTCAGTGGTCCTATTGGATTTGCTAACTCAATTGAGAATTTCTCCAGTATTTTTTTATTCCTGTATGTTCATTTTTTAATTTAATGTTTTTATGTTCATTACTCTAAAAAACTGATTCGAAATTTACTTTGGAATTACCTTAACAATTCAATTGCTTCGGCATTTCTTTAAACAATCAGCAATTCTTTTAGGGATTTTTCCAGCTATTTCTTCGCAAATTTCTAATGCAATTTCTCTGCAAACATTTTATTTGGCGATTTCTCAGGCAGTTATTTGAAGAATTCCTTTCACAAGAATCGTAGCGCTGTAGGAGGTGTGTTGAGCAGGATCTATGGTGCGAATATTTAGAGGTAATCAAAATCATACCCTCTACCAGAGTTACGGCAACATCGTGACTGGCGACATGCAGAAGCGTGTGACCGGTTGGTAATCGATCGACGAAAGAATATGCAGATTGAGGATCAAGGGCCGATTCTTCAACATCAGCATAATCAACATGCACAACCCCATCACTGGAAGTACTGAGGATGGCAAGGACGCATTCTACGCGCAGCTCAGAGGCGTCTAGATCATCATAAGAAACCTAACTCTCAGATAGACCAGGAGAAGAAATTCAGACCGACGATAGAACAGGTCAGCGCTCACCAGCTGACGAACGAATTCGGTCTACGCCTCATTGACTTAGTCGCCTCCAAGAACTTAGCACCTTCTTTTAGCACAGCTTCTCTTATCGTTACACCTGGAGATTACTACAGCAAACAGAATCGCAAATCGACCACGTTCTGATTGATGGACGTCACTTATGCGACAGTCACTGGCATTGGCGCGATACTTCGAACTGTTGAAAGCGACGCATCCGAATCGGTTGGTGGCAGGGTTGCCAGTTGGCCACCTTCCGACGGTCTCCCCCGGGTGTAGTCCGGAGGCCTCCGGAACTTCACGGAGTTGTTGTAGGTCCAGCAGTGCCAACCGTGACACCGGTCTTCGTAGAGTCTTGTCCCCAATCTGTACGACGGCCTGTCGATGCCGGCGATCTGGGCTCAGAGTTGAACGGATTATTCGACCACGCTCCCACTTGTTACGATCTATTGATTCGGCGACCATTACCAGGTTTCCTGTTTTCAGCGATCTGGTTTCTTCAAACCAATTACGCTGCCGACGGATTGACAGGTATTCTGTTAGCCAGAAGATATCCAACTCATGCTGCATCAGTTCCCAGGAGTTTTCCAAGATTTCTCGGCGTACGAGTTCGCTGGACTGACGGCAAACTGTGTCTCTGACTGCTTCGCCACGTCGTTTTGTCTCGTTGGAACTCAACAGCAGAAAATGGTTTGGCATGAGAGCCTCTACTTCACCGGTTCCGAGTGACATATCTTCAGAAGCCTAGAATTGAGTATGTTTTCAGCCTCCACGACTAGTGTCTGCAGTATCTCGTCATCAAGCTCGGCGTACGCATCCGGAAATTGGTTCCATTGACATCCGCATCCGGAAATTGGTTCCATTGACGACCAGGTGAGCCCTCATGACCCACGAATTTGCGGGCGCAGGAGATACACGACTCCGTTGACAAACTGTAGGCGACTTCGAGGTGGACGGACGGCTCGTACTGTCAGACATGTGAACAGTGCGATCCATCGTTTGACGCTGGAGCGTCCCAGCTTCACCAGCAGCGGTCCGAAATAGTCCACCCCAGTGTAGGTGAAGGCAGGCTGATGGCGAGCCAGTCGAGCAGGTGGAAGAGGTGCCATCAATGGATTTGCTGGCTTTGCCCGTCGCACAGACTTTGCAGTTCCAGCTAACTTATCAAACTATCATTCGTCTTTGAATGTTGTACAGCTGACGAATCTCGTTGACCACGGTTTCGGAATTGTCATGGCGGTACTGCTGATGATATCTGCGAAAAAGTAGCTCCATTACGTGATGGTTTCTTGGGAGGATAATAGGATGGCGCACGCTATTACAGACGTCCTCAGCTGCATTGAGTCTACCACGTTCACGTAGCAAGCCGTTATCTTCCAGAAACGGTATTTCCGATAACCTGCTGTGCTGGTTCGTGTGTGACCTCATTTGAAAGCGCTGCGATCTCATACAAATATAGGATTCACGCTGCACTAGTCTGAAGATCTTCTCTTCTGCTGCTCGGAGTTCATCCCGTTGAAGCTGTCCTGTTCGTTTCGGCCTCACCTTGCTCAAGTTATTTACGAATCGGAGGGCGTAGGCAGTTTCCCGCAGGAGCCGGTCCCAGGAGGAGAACCGAACAAAATCCGTGAAACCACTTGCTGTCTTGGTTGAGGTACGGGCGGCTACCCCATTTGGCCGCATCATCGACTAGATTAGATTTCGATGCCACCCATCTCCAATCGGCTGCGTTAAATTTTGTTTTCCAGAATTTCGCCAACTCTAAAAGATACGAACTGCCGATAGTTCCTGTGATCAGCCTTGATCCAGGCCAGGGCCGTTCTGGAATGTGTTCAAAACACCGTCTTCGATACACGAATTTCGTGGTTATCTCGAACTTGGACCAACGAACACCTGCTAAGACGCACCCTTGCAACTCCAGTATTGGAATCGAACACTGCTTTAGTGGAGCGACTTCCGATTCAGCGTACGTATACGCGGTAGTATACGGTAGTATAGGCTACCTCGCTCGCATCGACGAATACGTTTTTAGAGCTTTTAGAGTCGCGGTAGGTCGTCTGATCTGCGTGGCGGAAGTACCATATGGGAATTCGTATATCAACGATGTACTCGATTATCTGTTTCCATCGCTGTCACTTCATGAAAACTTCCGCGCTGACTTGCTCTTCCCACTCGGTACCTTCTCTCCACAGGTCTTGGATCATAATTTTGCCGTGGATGACGAGCGGCAATAGCAGTCCCAATGGATCGAACAATGTCATCACACATCGCAGTACTTGCCTCTTCGTTCGCCGCTTGGACGTTTGCATGTACCTCTCCCAAGTAACCAAAAGTTCAGATAAGAGGGTCCTTTCAAAGCAAAGCAGCTTTTTCGAGGTGGATCATTAGCCTTTTAAGCAGCTTTATTTTAAGTAATTTTGGAACTTGAAAGTTCACATAAGGTAGCTGGATAGCCTTCTAAGCAGCTTCTGACAGAACTTCGACAAAATTCATGCAGAAACAAAAATGTATTTTTCAGAACTACTACTTTGTTGTGATTCAATATCTGAAATTGCTTCTCTTACTTATTTTCCCCTACCCGTCGCTCTAAGTAGATTTGAACTGGATCCTCCTCCGTGATAGTCTTCTGACTTACCGCTGCGCTGCACTTGACAAAGTCAAGCTAACGTCACTAATGTACAAGGGTGCAAAACAAGCTGCCGACAAAAAATCGATTCAAGTCAGACTACACCCGCTCTTCACTCAATCTTAACTGTAGTAACGTTATAGAGCGTAGGTCTCTCACGCAGCGACTCTCGGTTCAAATCTGGTGGGTGACATTTTTTTTTTTTTATTTAAGCCTAATATTTATTTATTGATTTGATGAATTTAAATTTGTATTCTATTTCTGTATGCTCAACACAGTTATTTTCTGCAAAAAAATACATTCAATATTCATTGAAACACAATGCTACTGAACTGAACTTCTATGAACTTGAAAGTTCCGACAAAGTTCAGAGTAGCATCTTAAGCAGCTTTAAAGTTCCGCGAAGCTCAGATAAAGTTCCGAATGGAACTTTCGGGCTGCTTAAGAGGCTAACAAATAGCCTTGCTGGAACTTGTGACCGAAGTTCCCGCAAGGCTCATCGTTAGCCTCTTAAGCAGCCAAAAAGTTCCATTCGGAACTTCATCTGAACTTCGCGGAACTTGAAAGTGCATTTTGTCATGGGAAGCGGAACTTTTGGTTACTTGGGTTTCGCTCATCTGGGTAGAAAATCTCAGCTCATCGATTTGAGGTGTCCAGAGCATCCCCAGAACCCTGTGTGGTTGGCACACATAATTCGGCAGCACTGATATTTGCATCTGTCAGACTGCGTGGACGCACTCCACTCTACACTCACACACAGCTCTACCCCATTCTACACGGCGCTGTCCTGCTGGTCGCCAGTCAGTCCGCGCAATCGCCCCAGCCCTCAGCATCAGCACAAGTTAGCATCGTTGTATAGATATCCGCGCGCGATGGCCGATTCCTTGCATCTGGAACTGCACATTTGCGATCCTGCCAGGAGTTTTCGCTTGCTACTTTGGCAGCCTCATCTGTCGTACTAAAATCCACTAGATAATCGTCTACGTAGTGGTCGTCCTCAATGGCTTTGGTAGCTTCAGGATACACAGCAAAAAAAAATCTTGTGATATTATTTTCCCTGCACGTCAGTCGCGTCTTAAAAGCGATGTACAGATTACATTCTTTCCACGCAGCAAATTAGCCGCCGCAGCTTGAAAGTGAGTGAGTCTAGCAATCGCTATAGAGCCGAATCGATAGATGAATTATTTATAGGTAAAATATTGGCATGGATTCGTACAATGATCCGTTGATTATGAAGCATAATCCTTTGCCTCTCGGCCATTTCGCCGAGTTGGAATGAGCATGATAAATATGATACTGCATCTAGGTATCTGCTGAAACGGGTTTATCGACGCTTTCCATTGCCAACCAGGGTGTACATGGTAAGTGTGATAATTGTTGGAAAACGATGTAATCGGCAGAAATTACATCCAAAAATCGCCAGAAGTTATGCGCCTGGAAATTACAAAATTTTTTGCTGTGTACATCTCGCGGTTTTGTTCGGCATTCCGATTTTTGACAAACTGCGCCGATCCTGAAGAACACGTGCTGCCGAAGGTGGTAACGTGCATCAAGTAGACCGACGGTTTCTCGGACGGCTTATAGGGCACTGCATTGTTTTGATTTTGTATGGGATTTTGACGTTTCTTGGCCTTATTGTTTACAAAATTTCTGTAAGAGCGAAAGAGAAGGAGAGAATTCCATGCAGTGCCCTATTGCGCCACAGAAAGCGCTGACAATTCTTGTCTCCTTCTCGGATTCTGATTTGGTGGAACATCTCTTGGATATCTGAGCTAACCACTACACCGAACAAACGGAATCGAAACAGTATTGCCGGAAGAGTGAGATAGCTGGTCCAGTCCTTTTAGGAGTGCACTGTTCAGGGATACATCTTCGACTTTGGCCGCTGCATCCCAGATGAATCGGACTTTTCCCGGCTTCTTAGGATTCTTCACCTGCTCCGATTGGCAGGTACCATACTCGTCTGGGATCTGCGGCCTCCATTTCCATGCTCGTCGCTTGATGCGCATATCCTTTCACATCGTATTCGTGAATTTGCCGGTGAAAATTCTCTTTAAGTATCGCGTCGCGATCCATTTTGCGCTCCAAACATTCCAAACGCCGCACCGCCATGAGATAGCTGTTCGGAAACTCAATTTCGTCATATATATTTCCAAATCAGTCCCGTTCCGAAGCGATTCCCAACTCGCCGGGTTGTTGCTTCCATTATGGTTAGTGCTCGCTCGTCAAGCAATTTGTCACACGAGCATTCGCAAATGTGTATGTACTGTAGGATTCGCTTTTACAGTTTCCACGAGTACTGTAGATGCACCATCCCCGAGTCTAGTCTATACTGCAACTGGCGATGTTCGAACTGTTGCTAGCGACGCTTCCGAATCGGTTGGTGGCAGGGATGCCAGCTGGCCATCTTTTGCGTTGACACGTTGGATCAAGAGGATGGGAAGGAACCCACTCTCATACTGAGGGAAGTTAAGGATATGTACCTCTCATCAGCTCAAAAACAACAAAGCAGCTGGTAAAGATCATCAAGATGGACCCGGAAAAGTTGGCCACCGATCTGCACTGGTTTGTAATCAAAATTTGGGAAGCTACCGGAAAAGTGGAAGGAAGGGATATTTTGTCCCTTCCCCAAGAAAGGCAACAATTTAATGTGTGAGAGCTATCGAACGATCACGAGTTTGAGTACCGCCTACAAAGTGAAGTCTATCACCTAAAGTGGGGAGTTACCAAGCCAGTTTCATCGACGGCTAGTCGACAACGGGTCAGATCTTCATGTACCGTACGACAAATCCCCCCGGAAATGTCCTGATTACCAGGTCCTGTTTATCGACTTCAAGGTTGCATGTGACAACCCAGAGCTATGGAAAATCATGAACGAGAACAGCTTTCCCGGGATGCTAACCAGAGTTTTAAAAACAGCGTAAGAATTTCGGGTGAGCTATGCAGTTCATTCGAATATCTATGGCAACTTCGACAAGGCAATGAACATTCCTGCCTACTATTCAAAATCGCCCTGGAAGGTGTTATGCGTCGAGCCGAGATCAATATCCGGGGTACGATCTTCACGAAACCCGGCTAATTTGCCTGTTTTACGGATGACTTGGATTTTATTATGGCAGAGCTGTACACGCATCTGAAATGCGAAGCTGCGAAGGTCGGACTGGTGGTGATTGTAATTAAAACAAAGTACATGCTAGTAGGTGGAACTGACCGAGACAGGACAAAGTTACGATAGACAGGGATACTTTCGAGGTCGTCGTTTCGGTTTCTTGCTCACGGCTGACAATAACATGAGCCGTGAAATACGCAGGTGCATCAATGGAAGTCGTGCCTACTACAAGCTCCAGAAGAAACTGCGGTCGAAAAAGATTCACTCCCGTACTATGTTCAAGACGCTAATAAGACCGGTGGTGCTCTACGGACACGAGCCATGTACCATGCTCGAGGAGGACCTGCAAGCACTCGAGTTTTCAAGCGACGCGCGCTAAGGAGAATCTTTGGCGGTGTGCAGAAGAACGGTAAGTGGCGGCGATGGATGAACCACGAGTTCACTGTGCTCTACGAGGAATCCAACATCCTGAGAGTGGGCAAAGCTGGACTGGTACGGTTGGCAGGGCATGTGGCAAGAACGCCGGACAACAACCCTGCAAAGTTGGCATAAGTTGGTGTTTACTTTTAATCCGGATGGCACAAGAAGCCGTGGAGCGCAGAGAGTATGCGGATCAGGTGGAGCGTGATCTGGGCTTGACCGACGTTGGAGAACTGCAGCCACAAATCGAGTTTAAGGTGAAACATCAAGAAATCCCATTGCAATTTTGAATACAAACTTTAGAGGTACAAATCCGACGAACGAAGCATCGAACTAAGCCGCACTTGTTTATCCTGGCTTTGCTCACTTGCAAAAAGAGGCAGCTTTTCCAAATCGAGGGCATTTGTTTACAAATATTTAAGATTGGTGCTCTTGAAAACGTGAGTAGAGGTCCAAGCCGGCCATTGTGGCAGCTATATTTGTATTCTCTGAAGTTTCTCCTTAATGGTGGCAAATTGTTGACTAATGTCGTTTTTCTTTATTATCCAGTTCCAACCCAGGTCACAGTTTCAACCCCAACCCAACTTCGGTTTAGCTTGTACTAAAGTTTGTTTGACGTTATTTGTTTACACATTTTCCGCCAATCCGGTTCCAACCCAGGTTAAAAAGGAAAAACGGCATAAATGCAGTGTAATCATGATTACACTGCACTTATGCCGTTTTTCCTTTTTAATCATGGATTTGATGCACGGTAAAAATTCTGCACGCTAGATGTAAGGGAAAAATCCCTTAACTATTCAATGTCGTAATCAACATGATCAGAAGTGCTTTTCCTTTGAGATCGCAATGCTGTCAGTGTTGATTTGAGGACCAAAACAAACCCACCAGAGAAATCAACAGAAAATCCCTTCAATTTGCGCTACTGTAAAAAGCAATACGATCCAAAGTGAAAAGTTGTTGATTTGGTAATGACTGTTTTGGGCATGAAAGTAAATATAGATGACAGGCGGTAGAAAGTGCTTCGCTTCGATTTGCACCTCTCTAACAGATGTGAAGCAGTGTAGTGGTAAAATAGTTGATCGTGACTCTAAAGGTCCTGGTATCGAATCTGGGTGCGGCTGTACACATTTTTTTTAAATTTTAGTTTTGAAATCAAAACATTGTCAACAACGAATTGATGTGAAGTTACATTAAAATTAAAGAGGCATTGGATGTTCTTTGTCAAATGATATGTAATTGATAACAAACTGATTGAACAGTAGTGCGAATTCAAGTGCCAATCAGTTTATATCACAGTGCAGATTTTTTACCGTGTGTGGAACTAAATGAATGATTGCCGGGGCCCGTGGCGTAGTGGCTACACGTTTGCTTCATAAGCAGATGGTCATGGGTTCGATCCCAGCCCCGGCACTTTCGTCAGTTGCTCTTTCCCCCTGAGAGCAGCTGACACTGACCCTCTTCTGAGCCAATGGCTCAAATGGACCCGGATATTTGGACAACGGCGAACGGCAACTCATATAATGGAAACCCAATCGGACTGGAAACAGGAACAACCAACAGCCACACATCAGCTTCCTCGTGCTCATCACCATGATAGGGTAGAAAGTGAAAGCAGCGCAACGGCAGCCAGTTGGATATAGTAGAATTAGAACAGAATACATTTAGGCGCTGTACAAATTTTTAAGTACAGCTTCCAATTGGAATCGCTCACGTAGTGCCCTAGTGGACAAAAGAGCTGTCAATTAGGCTAAGTGATTGAAGAATAAAAAAAATAAATGAATGACATAAAAATGAATAGGAATTCTGACACAAATAATCCTAAGTTTCTCATCAATTTTCACCCCGATCAATGAACTTTTTTAACTGATTAGTAACTCCACCAGTAAAATTCCCTGAGATTTTCGACGGATTTGTTTAAAAAGTTTCTCCAAAAACTTCCTTTTTCGAAGTTTACAAAACGGTTGTAAATGATCCAACACAACTGACTACCATCAGACAAATCTCGCGCTTTCTCTCGATTTCTCTTCATAGATTTTCTTTTTAGTTAATAACTTGACCGGAAAATTGGTTGTTTTTCTTGTTTGTGTAATCGTTCTTTACCGAAAGACACCGAGCGATCATCCGAATATTGGTCGTATTTTCCGGAACAATCCAAAGAGAAAATCGATGAATAGAAATCAATCATTGTAGATACGCCTGTATGATACTAAACGCGAGAAATGTCTCCTAAACGAGGGATAAGATATCGTTGGAGTTATAAAGTCATTAAAACTTTGGGACAGCCCTATGACCCATCCAAAATCCTAGCTACTGGTAACTGATCGAATATGAAAACGTTCGACAAATTAAGTCATCCTCAAAACATCTACTTGCCATGATTAGGATGTGTACTACATATAAAACAACTTATCTCTCGGTTATCATTATCACTTACCTGATTAGGCACACTTGGTACCGTTACTGTGTATTTCAACGTGAAATTACAACACACCGTCTCCTGACATAACAGCGCTTCATGGAAGCTCGCGTTCATCGGCAGCGTGGACATCAGATAGCCATCGATGTGATCTCGCTTCAGTTTAAGATTTGACATCTCACTGGGCGTATACTTGATGACCGGCTGACGATTAATCGTAGCCTGTGGGCGATCAATCTTTGGCACCTGAGCAACGTACAGCTTGGACTCTGCATCGTGGTTCATAACTGTAATGATCCGGCCTCGCTTTCCGGCGAACACTCCCGTGCCAGTGCTGCCTATTTCCGGATAGCTCGAACCAGAAGCTATAAAATTGACGTTGTGCGTATAGGCCCATGCCTGCTGTATCTGCGCAGCGGTCAAGAATGGTAACTCCGAGAACCACATCGTTGTAAAGATAAAATCGGTAACTCCTTGCTTTACGAGCTGCAGTGCAGGTCGCTCGAACATCAGGTCAAAGCATATGAAGGTGCCAAACCGGACACCGAAATCCGTTTCGAAAGTGACCGCATCTGACCAGGAGGTAATGTTAATGCCAGGTTCTCCGAAAAGGTTGTACTTGCGGTAACGTGCGATCACCCGTCCATGTCGGTCGAACACCACGTTGGTGTTGAAATGATAAAGGCCATTGGGAGCACAAGGACGCCAATCGCTGTTCTCTGGACAGAAAGCTTTCTCCACCAGGTTCACAACCAAGTACTTCTGACGAGCCCGTGCCAAACACGACAGATCTCGCACGACTTGCTCGTATTCAAGATTGTTACAGGGTGTAATGAGATCGCTAGGGTTCGGTACAAATGAGGCTGTCTCCACTTGACTCAACCCATACTCCGGGAACACAACAATATCCAACGGATCGGCTTCAGGAGAGTTGATGATATCTTTATATTTGGCCAAATTCCTCGGCGTGCTGACCAAAGCTGACTCATTGCCTATCGTCCGTTCCTTGAAACTGAACTCCACTACCCCTGCCCAGTAGTGATCATCGTTTGGAGAGGATATCTGCACAATCAGAAGATAAAAGTCATCGTCATAAAGAAAATTGATCAACCCAAATCCACGAGCTTACCTGATGACTACCAACAATATAATTCAACAAAATGCCGAGTACGATAGCTCTTATCTTCATTGTTCCTCCGCTGCTTTAGTTACAACTCGTGTCCACTTTGATCGGCGTTTGTCGTTCAACTGACCGAACTAAAGTTAATTATTCAAAGAGTCAACCATTGACCAACCATCAACGCTTTGTAGCAGACGATTCGGCTTTCGGGAACCGGTCGTTCCTGCCAATAATTACGGTGATAACACATGTACTGCCGTGAATCGCATATCTGTCCCATTTGCATAGGAAATCCAGCAAAGATGAGACTGATATGCGATTCACGGCAGTGTACCTGCCGCAATACTTCGCCATCATCAGGTATACTCGGAGAGGGCCTGTAAACAACAACGACAACAGCACCTTCGCGCTTATCATCGTAATCAGTGTCGGACGGGATTCGGTTCGGACTTCGGTATAACAATGAGCTTTTTGCGATGATTTCAGAGAAATGTCTACGACGACCCTAATCAACGAGTCGCTCACGTCTGCACACGGTCGTCATCGCTGTCGATTATCATTCCGAGATGGATGATTTGGTTGACCAATCAATCGCTGCTCGTTCAGCGAATTGGGAACTTTGATTCTATATTGTTGAGAAATGAATAAGCTTGATGGGATCTAATCTGTGGAGCACTTCCGATGCGAACGCAAACAGAGTGACTTTTAACTTCAGATGTCCGTTGGTAACAGCAAATGATATCTTAATTAATTTTGCGCAGCGAAATATTCGAAGTATTTATGCAGGTATTTCTTCCTGAATTTCTTTCAGAGGGAGGGATTATTCAAAAAATGATTCAGCATATCCTTTAAAATTTGTACAAAAAATCCTTTACTTAGGAGTATATCTAAGGAATACTGCCCTGCAATAATTCGTCCAGAAATTACTGGGTTCCTTAGAGATTCCTACATAAAATCTTCCGGAATTCTTCCTGGGATTCACTCAGAAATTCTCTCTGGAATTCTTTCAGAAATAACTCCAGGAATTATTTTAAAAATTTTCAAAGCACTCTTCCAGGAACTCTTCTTGGGATTCCTTCACAAATTCTACCTGCAAATCTTTCAGAAACTTTTCCAACAATTTCTCCAGCAATTGTCAAGGGATTTCCTTTAGGATCTGCTATACGGACTCCTCCAGAATTTGTGCCACGAACTTTTGCTTAGGATTCTTGTTGCGACAATGTCTGCAGCTGGTCACCCTAAATAATACTTCATACCGAATAGAATACGTTGCACCTTTCTATTTGGTGAAGAAGATTAAAAGCAAACTAAAATAGTAGTACGTACAGATATAGTGAAAACGAGAACAGAACTATTTGTAAGAATTAAGGACGTTTGATACCGAAGTAGTTGAGCGAAAAGATACATTAGAGATTGTTTAAGTAGAATTAGGCATAACATTAGAAAAAAAATAATTTGAATAAATATAATTTCAGTTTAAGCTGATCAACACAAAAGCTGTTTTTTGATCTGCTCTGAAAATCAGTGTCGAAATTTATCCAAGAATTCCTTCAGCGAATACTTCAGAAGCTCCAGCTGGGATTGCTTCAGAAATTCGTCCTAAGATTTCTTCAAGAATGTCTCCAGTGATTGTTTCGAGAATTCCAGCAGGGATTCGTCCAGGAGTTCCTCCAATGGTTCCTCTGGAATTTCTCCCGAGATTCCTCCACGAATTCCTATAGGCATTACTCCAGCAATCAGTGATTCTTCCTGGAATTGCTCCAGTCATTCTTCAAGGAATAGTTCCTGGAATTTATCTTGGGATTCCTCTAGGCATTCCGCCAGGGATTCCTCCAAGAATTTCTCCAGAAATTCCTTTAGAAATGCCTACAGACATGTTTCTAGGAATCCAGAGATTCTTCCAGGAATTGCTTGAATTCTCCAGAAATTCCTCCAGGAGTTCCTTCTGGAATTCCTCCAGGGATTTCTCTAAGGACTCCTCCTCAGTTTCCTCTAGACATTGATCCAGTAATTCACCTAGGAATTCTTTCAGGCACTTCTCCAGGATTTCATCCAGAAATTCCTCCAGGGACACCTTGAGGAATTCCTCGAGCAATCACCTCAGAAATTCCTCCATGAATTCCTCCAGGTATTCTTCAAGGAATTCGTCCTAGTATTCCTCCTGAAATTCCTACAGCAATTCCTCCAGGTATTTCTTCAGGATTTTATCCAGGAACTTCTCCTTCAGGGATTCCTTGTAACCGTCGGTTCCAAATTTAACGACACCACCGCAAGACCAAAACATCCTTTCCCCGAACCTAACACACACTTATCCCATAATAGCGTTAGCGTTAGCGTTATCGTAGTTACGGTATACTTCGTAGATTGGACACTAACAACATTCATGTACCTTTTGCTAATCTTGCTCGGATTGCTTTTCGGAACAAAGCCGGGGAGTTTACTTTGCTCCAATTTTATGCAAGAATACCAAAAGCACAAATGTCATTATTCCCGGCCACGCCCATCTTTACCGTAACTTGGGATAGGAGAAGGAAATGTTGATGTAGCACTTATTTAAGAGGCCTCCGACTCAGTGACACTCCCATAAGTACTACGGAGTGGGTGGTTAGGGCTTGTCGTTCTAGAAATTGATCATCAACTGATATAATTTATTAATATAAGAAACACAATATCAGATCACGTTTACATATTCTAAAATAAATAAATATAATGATCTCAGGTTTTCTTTGATTTAATTTCTCAAGAAATGGGGCATTCCGGAAAAAAAAATTCCGCAAAATAGTATAGTAGGGCCTCAGTCAAAGAATACTGAAAAGTAAAAAAAGTAAAAAGACATCACATTCAAATATAAAGAAATTTGTGCTATGTAGTGTTGGGACGTGTGGTACATTCGGAACTAGAATACCATTTTGAGAGCAGCTTCAATAAATGTGGTATTCGCTCTCATGACAATCGTATGTATCTCCTAACTACAGTGTCCTTTCTCGTTCACTAACCAAACGACACTGTCGAGTTGTTAAATTATCACCACCGTCGACTTCCGTGCCGCCACTCATGCCCTCCACTATTGCTTCTGGGTTACCAGTTCCACTCAGCAGCAAGCGTACTGAATCTGTACGCAACATATAGTATCCCAAAATTCTTGGTGACTATTTGGCATTTATCCTCATGAATTTCGGCCTGAATTATATTTGTATCCAACATCTTTTTGGTCATTCTCAGCATCAAAAAGCCATGGCATGGTTTGGAGCAAGTATTTGGTAGTGGGAGTGGTTATTGGGCTGTTTACTTAAATGGACGACAGCCAACTTTAAAAAAAAGAAAAATGTCAGCATGGGATGGAGAGGTGTATTAATACCCCACACAGTTCAAAATTGTTACATCGAGTTCGCTGTAACAAATTGACCTCTATCACTTTCAACACAATTCTCGATCGGACTGTTTGAAGTATGGAGCTTGCTTAAAATTTCGCGTGCAAGAAATTCTTGTATGTGAAATCGAATGAAACAAAATGGGAAATTAAACGCTTTTGTATTTACGTCAAGTGTAGTTTGGGAACGTCTATAAATTACGTCACGCAAAAATTGCTCATTTTCAAACCACTCACTTTGTCCTATGTCCAACTTATTGTATGAGACCTCTGAAATTTTTGTACGGGTCGTCACGCTGCGCTGAACACCCCCCACCCCCATCCGCCCCTCTCAAGCGTGACGTAATTTGTGGACGCTACCTTTTCAGAATTTGTTTCTGTGAAGCTACTGATTACCAACTTTCATCAACTTCTATTAACTTGTCCTTGTCCAATACTTTTTGGGTGATGTCCTGGATGACTCGGGGTAATGGCATTCGGGGTAGTGGTGTTCGCAGTAATTGGGTGGATCCATCTGGTTGATCTATGCGATACGACTAGGGACTTTCAATGCAAAGGTTAAGGTTTCAATTCTCGTTCGTTTAGGAAGTTTTAGTCAAGAAATTTTCCACTTTAATCAGCGCTTGAGACGAAACTCATGAGGCACATTTTGAGAAAAATAAGGCGCACATCTTCGAGTCTCAAAAAGGAATAGTGCTCCTGGGTGCTCGCTTGAAATGCGGCTCCCGTAAGTACATGGGACTGCAGCACGTGTCCTTCAACTCTGCCTAGATCCACGAGCTTGGCGTTGCTCCTCATCGCCTTCAAGACTTCCGATTGTGTCCTATTAGCGCACGACATTTTGAAGAGCAGTATGAAATGACTTGTTTGACATCATCCGTAGGGGATGGTTCATTACGCAGTAAATAAACCGAACAATAGATGTATTTCCTGTTGAGGTTCCCAACAGATATGTCAGCAGTAACAGTGCATACATCTCTAGTAGTTAGTTCAAAGAAGACTGTAGCGATAATTGCGTTGTTAACAAGCACACATGCTCGAGACATGACACGCGAGATCACCATCTCATTTTCACCGAAAACACCACACACCGGGTTCACAAGGTTTCCTAGATAGAAATTCCCCTTACGAAAATAAGGTTCTTGGACTAAATGCACTTAAACAGCAGCATTTTGCATAAGTCTGGGAAGATTGGTCGTTGCTGTTTTTTTATACTGAAGATCGATCTGAGCTTTTTCAGCCGTAGCCGCTACTCAAATCAGGCAAGATTAAACTCTTTACAATCACATCACAAAAAAAGAACAGCAGCAATAAAAATCAGATCAGTATCGACTGGAAAATGCCGAAGGCGAGGATGCACATACAGTCAGGTTTTTTTTACGTGGAGGATACGTACCGCGTAAGAAAAAACTCAGTTCAAATTTCTCGACGAATCATGCAAAAATAAGACGATGATTTGTTTTTGTATGGAGTTTTCATTTACGCGGCCGTGTAAATGAAAACCGCGTAAAAAAGACCTGACTGTAATACACTGCGTAAATCGTATAATGTAGAACCATGTAGGTGAAAATTTAAACTAATCATTGACATCTTCATTACCCCACTCTGATTTAGCTTCAAGTTTGAGACTAAATAAGGGCAGCTGATTGTTTCGTAAACACAAGGTCTATGCGTGTTTCTAGACACGGTAAACATGAAGCTGAATACACCATGAATTAGGGGTCGCCTAATTGGTGGACTCTTACCACCGGAACAAGCGGTTTATAGTGTAATTCATAGCCAATTGAACGATCGACACCTATCGACACTACACAGCTATCTGGGCTGATTCGGACAAGAAGTTAATATTGATGGAATCATAGAGCGCTATCGACTGAAATCCACCATCGTTACTGTGTGACAGTAGATGCATGTTGGCATATTGAACCGTGGACAACGACTCACGGCACATCAACTGATCCTAGTAGGCATGGCCAATCTCAGCTACCCGCGTCGTCGTCACTCATAGTAACGTCACGGTTTGAAGTTAGATTACATTCCGGCAGCTCCCGCTTGCTCGCAACCAATCCAAAGTGCACATTTGGCGATCCTGCCGGATTTAATTTAGGGAACCTATTGGTAGTATCTGTGGGCAAGCGGGGGCATTTGAAAATAGTACTGATTGTGCCGTTGTGTGTGATTTTTTTTCTCTTTAAAGTGAAGTACTTGTGCGAAAAAGTGAGTGAGTGTGCTTCTTCCGCTTCAACCTCTTGCGGGCGTTCCCAATAGTAGGTTGATTTGTCCGGTCTGGGGACCGCAGGCTGAGGTATGGTAAGTTACTGCTTGAAAATGTTATTACACATTTTAAATCAGTCAATTTATAATTTGTGTTCCTAACTGATGTGCTCCTAACAATGCTTTATGAAGAGCTTTGCGTGGTTATCCAATGTAGTGATATAAATGTAGCTATTTTATTAAAAAAAAAAAAAAAAAAAAATAACAATGTTTGGCCCGCAACCGTAGCGACTAATGCGTGAAAAAAGGGGCAGTACTTCTGGCGTGATTCAAACAAGGGAAACTGGTTAGGTCGGCGGCGCGGCAATGAATCAATTATAAGCAATCAAACGCAATGCTAGCAGCGCTCTTCTAAAACAGTAATTTATGCAGTGTGTGATTATTTTTTAAGAAGCACTTCTACCGCTTGTGCGAAAATAATGTGTGAGCGTACTCCGGAAGGAAGGAAAACCTCACGGGGGTATGGGGACTGCGGGCTTCATAGGGAAGTTAATGCTTGGATGTTCCATAAGTGAAATAACATGTATCGTCTGGCGATAATTTGGATGGAGTTTTTACGTTGTTCACAAGTTTGGGTTATTATGACAAAAAGTTGAATAAAACTGCTTCTTTTTTTTTCCTAGTTCGCAAGCGTTGTGGCTAGAGGGTAGACCATATCATTGCAACTATGTATGTTAAAAAACGCTTAATTTCCGATATTATTTAAAAGGCTACTACTCTAACTACTACTATAGTATTATAATACTATAGCTATCAATTCGAAACATCGAACCCATTGCGTTTCAAAAAAGCATGGCCAACTAGAAGACGATTTTCAAAATATTGTAGCAGAAGCGATGGGAGAGGAGAAGATATGTTACATTGCTCGCTGGTTCCCTTATTAAGCATGTGGCTCCCATTTTCATCGAACGGAAAATAAAGGATTGAAGTTATTTGTTTTGTTTCTTTATTTGTTTTTATTGTTAGAAGTGAGCACGCATGAAAACAAAAAGTACGTAATCAATCGGTGCCGTAATTGCTTGTTGTCAATTATGATGAATTTGGGAGCGTGAGATTACATATGGCACTCACACCATTTGTACCCATGCACGTACAACCCTATTTCCACAGTTATATAGATCAGTCAATGGACATTTCCGGTTGACTTTCGCGTTTACCGATGCAAGACAAAAGTATAAAAGCTGTAAGAAATTTATGAGATATTCCAAACAAAACAAATATGATTAACTGTAAAATATCAGCTATCGTGAGATAATTTTTTCTCCAAATGCGCAAATGACACATCTTATGTCTTATGCAGATTATTTCCATGGGCTGCACAACCTGTTTTGTGTAAAATAAGCATGGCAAAAAAAATATGTAAATATTGTAAACTGTTATTTTGAACCAAACAAAGAAAATTGAAATACTTATCAATTGAAACGTGCATGGCCGTTGGCTTGCCCTCCATTCTACATGCCATTCTACGATAAAATATAAATGAATGTTCACTAGCGTGACCATATTTTCATTGTGTCGGTAAAAAAAAACGTATCGGACACAGTCATAAGTAAAATTGGTTATGTGCACTTGACACATTTGATTTAACCATTTTCTGTTGACTAAAAAAATCAGCCTACAGCGTGTCCGGATGACCGCACCCTTGTCCACAGCGTGTCCGGATGACCGCACCCTAGTCCACAGCGTGTCCGGATGACCGCACTCTAGTCCACAGCGTGTCCGGATGACCGCACCCATGTCCACAGCGTGTCCGGATGACCGCACCCTAGTCCACAGCGTGTCCGGATGACCGCACCCTTGTAATTGTCTCATGGCGACAATAACAAAATAATAGTCCACAGCGTGTCCGGATGACCGCACCCTTGTAATTGTCTCATGGCGACAATAACAAAAGAATAGTCCACAGCGTGTCCGGATGACCGCACCCTTGTCCACAGCGTGTCTGGATGACCGCACCCTAGTCCACAGCGTGTCCGGATGACCGCACTCTAGTCCACAGCGTGTCCGGATGACCGCACCCATGTCCACAGCGTGTCCGGATGACCGCACCCTAGTCCACAGCGTGTCCGGATGACCGCACCCTAGTCCACAGCGTGTCTGGATGACCGCACCCTAGTCCACAGCGTGTCCGGATGACCGCACCCTTGTCCACAGCGTGTCCGGATGACCGCACCTTTGTAATTGGCTCTTGGCGACAATAAAAAAAAACCTCGACAGCGTGTCCGGATGACCGCACTCTTGAAATTGTTTGTTGGCGACAGTAAAAAAAATAACTCACAGCGCGTCCGTATGACCACACCTTTGTTATTGCCTCTTGGCGGCAATTAAGAAAAGCAAACAGCGTGTCCGGATGACCCCTTGAAGTTGTATCTTGGCAAAAAAATAATATGAAAAGACCTACAGCGCGTCCGGCTGACCGCACCCTTGAAATTGTCTCTTGCAGACAAGAAAAAAAGTCTCTTAGCGACTGTAAAAATAAAGTTTAAGACGTCCAGATGTTCGCGCATTAGCACTAAATAGTGACAGCGAGAGCAGTTTTCACTACATCTGGTTGTACACAACTTTGATTAAAAAAGATTTTTTTTTGAGAAAATTATAGCCTCGATACATACATTAGGAAATATACAGAGGAATTGTGGTGGATTCTTGTTTTGGTTTTGCGGCGTATAAGATACTATCGCGTGTTCTGTTCAACAGGCTGAGACCTTTTGAGGAGTCCTTTGTCGGCGAATTCCAGGCTGTTTTTCATGAGGGTCCATCAACGACAAATCGAGTGCTTAACCTGTGTTTGATCTCAGATAAATTTTGGGAGTATGCCTCGCAATGTCTACCTCGATTGTGATCTCAGAAGTCTAGCGTTCAAAGGAATGGTATTATCATCACAAGATCGCACATGCTCCTCGGCTTTGTGGACGATATTGATCTCATTTGTATCGATCGTAGGACAGTAGAGGAAGCTTATGCTCCTCTGAAGAGGGAGACAGTGAGGATATGCTTGACAATCAATTCTACCAAGACTAAGTGCATGATTTCGGGTAGAGACAGAGGCAAGCCTGGTAATGTTAGTACTGAGGGTGAGGTGTTTGAAGCTATTGACTAATTTGTTTATCTTGAACACTTGCGACATAAGAGAATGTGGCGCTTCCTGGGAAGCTAAAAGGCGTATTGCAGTTGAGAATAGGGCCTTTTACTTCAGAATCACGAGTTGTATCACGTGTGAAAAGAAGCAAATATTATGAAACGTACGAAAAAAAACGGTAAATTTCAGTGAGCTGGATGCGTAGTGCGAATATCTATCACTGCAGGCAGTATTGCGAATATTTTGTATAAGTTTTTCTTTCGTTGCGCAATTTGCGCGCCGGTCAGTTACGCGCAGCTCCACTCCAGTTGCGCGCAGCCAATCAGGAGCAAGGAAGCAGACGACGTCGTTGCGCGCCAAAGCTACTCGCAGCACGTTTCTATTGTCTGCGACCAAAACAAACATCGACGCTCGCCCACCGGCTGATTGTTGTTGTTGATAACTTGCTTGGAAAGGTAAGTTAACTCATTATGGTCCCTTTCGAGATTGTTTTAATGAAATGGAAATAAAACAATATTTTCTGGAACTGTTACTGATTCGATTGGTTATGCCATTATTTGTTGCATTCAGTCTTGTACTGATCGAACGCGGTTGATACCGGTTGGGTATGTTTTAAGTAATGCAAATATGGATACTGCCCATGATAAGAGATTCACCCTTGCGCACAACTGACTGACAGATCGGTAAAAGTGTGAAACTAAAATTTTTCTTGCTAAGCGCAATAGAACATTGGAGTAGTTACTTTGACACCTACAAGGTATAAAGGTAGGTAGGTAGGTCCCACAGTTAAATTTCCAATATTGTCAGCTTCTTAATTGAACGACTTATTGTTATGAGTACTACCCGTTCATTCTTTTGTCTGTACCGCTTGTTGGATTCCTGTGGTTGGTCCTAAATGCTACAGAAAACATACAAAAATTTCTACGTAGTCATTCGAAATAAATGTTGTAGGGGAATGAATGTGAAACCAGAATTTATCTGATAACCTGTAATTCCTTCTTCTAGAAATTGTACAATGCTTAGGTACTCTTGAACAGAAGGATTTGTCAATCAGGTTAGCGTTTGTAATGTTACATATACAAGTAAGAGTCAGTTGAAAATTTGTGCCAAGTTGAAAATTTTGCTCAAATAGTTCACACCTCTTCGTTAGTTCATTATTATTTTTTGAAAAGACTTTGGAACAATACTGCAATCCCATTATTGGCCATGGAAGATGGCCAGTTTCTAAAAAAAAGCAATGGTTTCTTTGTGATTTTTTTTTATTTCTGAGAGGAGGGTGGATGTGTGACAGTAGATGCATGTTGGCATATTGAACCGTGGACAACGACTCACGGCACATCAACTGATCCTAGTAGGCATGGCCAATCTCAGCCACCCGCGTCGTCGTCACTCATAGTAACGTCACGGTTTGAAGTTAGATTACATTCCGGCAGCTCCCGCTTGCTCGCAACCAATCCAAAGTGCACAGTTACATGGACAAAATGACCTTTGGATGGACAGTGAAGGTGTTTCCGAATTCAGATATTTTTTAAAAACCTTTTTTTTTTTTGTTGTTCAGAGAGATTTTTGCCAACACTTTTTTGGAAATTTTAGACGGATCATGCTAAAACCGAGCCCGCAGAACGAGAACGATGTCAGTTCTAATTCTCTGAAGAAGGTGTAATAATCACCGAAACGTCGGATGAAGAACGATATTTAGTCGTTTGATTGCGTTTGATGACTGCCAAGCCGGCAAACTTCCCCGGTTTATATTGATGATCAACTTAATACGGGAACGAACAGCTCCCCTAATGCTAATAAAAACGAAACAAATGAATGTGTTTAAATGGATTTTAAACCGCGATAAATCCCTGTGAGAAGCCTCCTAAAGGGTGGTACGGTCAAAATTTGGTCATACATTTTTTTCATAACGTCAGACTGCGTACACTAAAACAGCTGATTTTTGGACCAGTAATGGTACATTATGTGTAGCTTATGCCATAAAATTTTCATCAAAATTCCTTAAGTATCGGTTGATATATAGATAAAACCAACGACCTGCCTTTTTAGAATTTTGTACAAAGGCGCTCCATAGTAAATCTTTGACAATTTAAGATCAGAAGAGCACACTTTCGGTTATAAAACTACTATTACTGCTCCGATTCATATGAAATTTTACAGTATAATACTATTACACAAATATGATCTAAGTAAAATTTTGAGCCATTATGTATGAATTCTTTCAAAGTTGTTTGAATATGAAAAAAAAACTGACAGGGTGCCACTTAAACAAATATAACTTTGAAACGGCAAAATCAAATTGAATGAAATTTTACACAACATTTGGGCATGCATTCTTTATATACAGAAAAAAATCATTGAGTTCGGTTCAGTATTTCTGGCTCTATAAATAAAACAGTAGAAATGTGTTCTTATTTTTGAAGCCTCTTTGTACAAAATTTTAAAATTGCAGATCTCAGGATTCAACAATATCTCCGAAAAAACTAAACCGATTTTGATGAAAATTTGGAAAATGGCATTAGCTACATATAATGCACCATTACTGGTCCAAAAATCAGCTATTTTGGTGTACGCAGTCCAAAGTTATGAAAAGAATTGTTTGACCAAATTTTGACCGTACCACCCTTTAAACAGCGTCTTAAAGGTATGACAGAGTACTTCACCAATGGATAACCATGACCTTCTTCTGAATTTGAAATTCAACGATCGTTTTGCAAAACTCCCAGCTCAAGAATGCACATCAAGGGCGTACATGCGGCTTTGACTGCACTAAGAAAAAAGCAGACAAAGTCCGCAAATGGCGTTTCAATCTGAACATTTTTCGTGGGGTCATAAAGGTTAATGATTCGGTTGTCTTAACATTCGCAAAATTGTTTCAAAAATTCCGCTCTTCATTAGCACCACATGTCGCTGGCGGTCACATTATTGATCTCCGTCGATCGATACCCGCAGACAGTTGATGACCACCAAAGACTTCGCGAGAAGGTATATGAATGAAGGACCGACCGGTGTCAATCATCGATGCGTTGCCTGCCGATGCCGATGGAAATTTTGCAACAACATTTAATGGACACCCTTTCGGAGATCATTTTTGGACATTTTTACAACACCGCGACCTTGAGGGACGCAACGCCATGCGATGGATTGTTATTGCTCTCCGAGTGACCAATGGAATTTCGGTTCAAGCAGCAAGCTTAAAGTTCTATGCTTCCCATAGCGGACGGACACCAAGCCCTCAACCGAGAGTGAGTGGATCAGAATTGCTACTTTGTGTACCAATTGAGCCACTTTTTACCAGCTTCTGTTGGCGCGGTCAAAATTGATATGTGCTTAGTGAGACTCTGTAAGATCATGTATGTACGTTCATACAGGCGTAGAACAGAATATCAGGCCTCGCGATGGCACTCCTAGTCTAGCAATGTGCAATCTCTTCAGCAGACATTGGTGGTCATAGCCGAGTAAAAAATATGTACCAAAACCTCTGATTGAGTAATTGGTCAGGATTGTACAAATGGAGTTATGGTATAAATGGATTATAATATAATATGGGATATTATCCCTGATTATTTTGCTCACTTTGAATTATGACTTTGTCTTACCTTTTGCAAACTGCATCTGAACATCTAATTCATGGAATTTCCACTTCACTTAGCATGTTATTTCCATCTGCTCGGGTGTCCCGCGTATTCCACTTTGTGAAACATTTAATGCGTGTCATTACGCGAAGTTAATTCTTGGCGCCCGGGTATAACTTCTTACACATGTAAGCTAACCGTCATCGATTACAACAACGCCGACAAAAAAAAAGATCTTCGGTCACCGAATCTGCATGTCAGTCAACTACCCACCGCACCGGCTGCTGCAATTGGTAAGTTCTTTGCTTGAAAAATCGACAACCAAAACGAGGAGCCCCATTGAGTAACTGACCTACTACTGGTAGTCAGGTAGGTACTACTTGAAGTGGGTATTCGCACTAGCTCTGCGTCATGATGTAACTCGGTCAGAAAAAGAGACCTTAGTAAATTGTTATTGTGTGCGAGTCGCCCGTGTACCATGGTGGTGATCACTTTTTGACCAGATAATTGAGGTTCATGGCTGGTACCTACCTGCACGCTGGTAAAAATTGACCCGTGTCATGGGTGGTCAATTTGGGGAGCAATTTGGGGCGCGTTTTAGTCATGGCTAGCATGTGCACTGTGCAGTTGTGGCGCAGCCTAAACCACAGCTAGGATTTTTGCTAAGATTGTGGGAACTGTTGGGTCGCGTTCAATAACAAGATTAAAAACTGTATGTGTTGTGTATACCATTCTAATGTGATCGGCTCGAAAATGTGACTTGTATGATGTTTTATTTTTGTTCTTTTTATTCCGTTTTTATCTTAGGTTATATAAACCTACAATACAAAGTAATTGCTTACTTTAGGAGTTAAACGAGGGACGGATTTGTCTATGCCAATTAACCCTCTAATACCCAACCCCGCCTTTAGACGGGGTATAGTTTGAGTATTTTTGTAATTTTTGTTTCGTGGAAAATCAAAATTTTTATATTTTTGGCTGATATTTAGGACTGTTTTGTATATCTCAAAATGTTTTTTGGTGTATTTTAAAGCGTATTTACATTTTTTAAAAATCGTTGAAAAATTGATGTTTCAGTCACCTTTTAGAAGTCATTGTTTATTTTATATTTAATCGCTACAATTAACATATTTTAAATTTTTCCCAAATCATTCTACCCTAGTTTAATAGTTTGTTTAAGGGAATCGAAAACACTCTAAAATTATTTTCCTTAAAATTACACGGAAAATAAAATTTTCTATGAAAAAAATTTAAAATAAAAATATTTCAACAATTATCGTAAAATCTCAAAATGTTTTCATCTCAAAAAATCCGTACCCCAAATAGGCTTCCAGGAAAAATATAAAACTGTGGGGATGTTCAAAAATAAAAATTAGAAAAATCAAAAACTGAAATTCACGAAATCGAGAATTAAAAAGAATCATCTTCCAAACCATGTTTAAATCGATTTTAGATGACAAAAAAATATATTTAGATCAAATTCAAAAATTTGGGTATTAGAGGGTTAAAAAAAATATGCCCATATGTTGAAACATACACTCATTGCACAATTATGGGTCACACATTGGCGAATCTAGGATTTTTTCCTAGGGGGTGCCTTGGGGGTGCCAGTTTCAGTGGCTTCCAGGTTGTTTTGCTTTATTTCGTAAAAGGAAATACCATTCCACCCTCAATTTCTTTCATGTAATAATGATATACTGCACTGCGTCGTGGGAAAAAATAGCCCGAAAATTTAAACGCTCTATATTTTATAGAAGTTTTTTTTTGGAAAATCCGAGCCGTTGTACAGTTAACACTTTCCTCGCCATGTGAGGTTTTAAAACTTGATAACTTGATTGCGTATAATACATGGAATTTGTATTTTCAGTTTGAACTTAACAATGATAGAGACAACCCCTTTGTTTAGTGGATTGAAAATTTTGCTGTAAAAATCTTCATTCTGCACTTTGATGCGTAAACAATTCAGTTGAAACCCGGAATTTGGTGTGAGCGAACTTCAATTTTTCTCTTCGGGATTCTGGTGCTCGCACCAAATTCCGATTTCGTCTGAATTGATAAAATATCTGTTGAAAGAAATTGTGTATACATAAAGCTCAAAATTTGACTTACGCAAAACCAACATTGTAGTAATCAGTCAAAATTTCAGCATCGTACATTTCAGATAATCGAGTCTGGTTTATACGTATAAAACAAGAAATTCGTGTTTTCGGCAAACCATTCTTTCGGAAATACCTCAGGGAATATTCCCGGCAATTTATTTGGAAATTGTTTTGCAATTTATTTCAATTAAATCTTCTTTTGCAAATCTCTCAGCAATTTCTTTGGATTTGGCAAATATATTCAGTAATATCTTTGGATCCCTTCGGCTATTTATTTAAGAATTTATTTGGTAATACGTTTGGAATTTGATACTAAACACTTTTCACGCATTCTTTTAAAATTTCATCAGAAGTTACTTTGAAGATTTCTTCGGCAATTCTTTGAAATGTTTTCTCTGGAGTTCCTTCGCCAATTTTGTAGTAGACATTTAAGTATTGTTTTGTTAATGCAAATATTAACATATTTGCTTTTTAAAATTCTTCAATTACTCTTCAGGCAATTCTTTTGGGGATTATTTTAGTAAACCCTTTGATAATTCATTCGACAATGCCTCTGGAAACTTCATCAAATTTATTTTTTTGGAAATGTCTTCGGCAAATCATTCTACTTTTTTTTGGATTTTCGTCGATTTTTTGGACTTTCATTATCAATGCTATTCGGTATTCCTTCGCCAATTTCTTCGAAAACTCCTTCGGAAATTCTTTTATAAATCGCTTCTATAATTTTAATGAAAATTCTTTAGACAATTTCTTCTAGATTTCTCCAGTAATTATGTAAGGAGTTCCTGCAGCAACATCTTGGGAACTTCTTCGGTAATTCCTTTGGAAATTGATTCGGCAAATTTCTTAAAGAATTCCTTCGAGAATTTATTTGAAAAAAATCTTTCTTGGTTCTTTAAAAGTTCTGTCCTTGTGATACTACGGTAATTGCTATTGGAAATCTTTCTGAATTTTATTCAGAAAATGCTTTGATGATTTCGAAAATTCTTTAAGAATTTCTTTTATTTATTTTTTGGAAAATGTGTGGAAATTTTCATAGAATATATTTCGGCAAATTTATTTTGAGATTAGATTTGACCAATTTCTTTAAAAAGCCTTAATAATTTTATTCAAGACTTCCACTGGTAATTCTTATATGAATTCTCTTGGCAACTGCTTTGAATTCTAAAGTAAATTTATCCGAAAACTATCCGGCAATTTCTTTGGGGATTTGTCAGGAAGTTTTTCGTGAATTTCATAGGATTTTCTTCAAGCAAGCCCAGTTTAGAATTTCTGAATTTCCAATTCAGCCATTTTCGGATGCAATAAATATAAAATTGCCTGACAAATTTGCAAAATAACTGAGAAATAAATTGCTGAAATAATTTCAGAGGAATAGCCATTGATATTATAGAAAATAAAATCCAAAGGAATTGTTGATTAAATTCTAATTAAACTACCGCAGAAATTTAAAAAAATACAATCATGCCGAAGGAACCCTCAAAAAAATGGCCATACTGCGGTCTAGAGAATACGGAGTCGTGGGTTCAAACCCCACCAGAACGCGATTTATTTAAATTCATCTCTCAATTTGTCAATTAGCAACATTCGGTGCCTTCTAATCAATTGGTTTTTCTCGTTCATTCCTATAGGATTTCACTAGAGATTTCTCTAGTAATCTTCTTCTTCTTCTTTGTGACTCTACGTCTGCACTGGGATTTGGCCTGCCTCACTTCAACTTAGTGTTCTTTGAGCACTTCCACAGTTATTAATTGAACGGCTTTCATTGCCTGCCATTGCAGGAATTTGTATATTGTGAGGCAAGGACAATCATACTCTTTGCCCAGGGAGTCGAGAAAATTTTCCCGACTGGAACGGGAATCAAACCCGTCGTCTCCGGATTGGCGATTCATAGCCTCAACCATTAGGCTAATTGGAGACCCCTAGTAATACCTCCTAGCATTTCTCTGGAAATTTATACTATTCCCGAAACTCGTTTAGGGATTCCTCTTGAGATTTCTATTGGGATTCTTTTAGCTGGAATTCTTTGAAAATGGCCAAGAGGAGTTGCGGGAGTAATACCATGATTAATTTCTAGAGTAATCCATGAATAAAAGCTCTTGAGAAATTCCTGAATGAGTCTTTAGAAAAATCCCTGGAAGAATCAACGGCATTTCTGGAAGTATCCTAGATAAACTGCCTAGACGAAACCCATCGAGAATGGCAGGAATAACCCTAGAGGTATTCCTGCAGGTATAATAGTTTTTTTTTTTGTTCCTAGGAAGATTGTCTTGAATAATCCCAGCAAGTTTTTTAAGGAATCCCTGGAGAAATTATTAAAAGAATCCATAGAAGAATTTCGGAAGGTATTACAGTAAGAATTTCTGCAGGAGTCCTACGAAGAATTGCTGGAATAACCACAGCAGGAATATCTTGAGAAATCCTGCTGAAATTCCTGGAGAAAGGCCAAGAGGAGTTCATGGAGGAATCCCATTAGAAATTTCTGAAAGAATCCTTGGATAAAATATCTATGAATAAAAATTCCTGGAAAATCACCGGATAGCTTTTGAAGTAATCACAGGAAAAATATCAGAAGGTATCATTGGAAAAATTCTGGAATGTATCATTGTAGAAATCTCAGCAGAAATCCTAGGAGGAATTGCTGGAGGTAACTTTACAGGAATTTCTTGAGAAACTCCATCAGGAATGTCTGGGGGAATCCAAAGAAAATAAATCCTTGGAATACCTAGAGAAGTTCCTGCAAGAACCGGTAGAGGTATTCTGGAAGAATCTATAGCGAAGGCCATGAAGGAATCGCAGGAGGAATTTCTGAAGGAATCTCAGAGGTATCATAGAAGTAATTTCTAGAGAAATCTTATAATAAGGAATGCCGCGAGTATCCTAAGAGAAGTTCCTCTAACAAATTCCTGGAGGAATACCTGCAGTTGTCCCTGAAAGAATCAGTAGAAATATACTGGAGGAATCCCTAATGGAATTGCAGGAGGGATTTCTGGAGAAATCTCAGGAAGGTTTCTCGAAATTATTGCAGCAAGTAAGTATGCCAGGAGAAATCCCTAGAAGTATTTCCGAAGAAGCCCTAATGTGAATTGCTTAAAGAATTTCAGCTGGAATTCATGGAGGAAGGTCAACAGAAGTTTTTGGAGAAATCCCCTGTGGAGTTTCTGGAAGAACCTCTGGAGGAAGTCCTAGATAAATCCTTGAAGAAATCTCTGGAAAAATCACCGATGGGATTTTAAGAAAAATTCCAGGGAGATTTTCCGGAAGAACTTCCCTAGTAGAATACCATAAGACACAGTGAGAATTTTTGGAAGAGTTCTAACAGGGTGTCTACTCATAACTCAAAATAAAATTCCCTGAGTTTTCCAGGTTTTTCCAGATGAAATTTTGTAAGCTTATAATTAAAAAAAAATAACTCATTTTTTTAAATTATAAAGGGTGACATAGGGTATCATCAGCAGCTTTGTTCTTTTCGTCATGAGGGATTTATATCGGCCAAATTGCCTGAAACTTGATTATATTCAGCTTGGTTGGGAAGGATTTGATGCCAACTATGAGTTCAACAGGTTTCAAAAAAAAAACCATGACGAAGAGAACAAAACTGCCGAAAATACGTAAGTTCCCGTACTCTTCAAAATTTTTTTCAAGATTTCTGAGCGTAATTCCTGGAATTTCTTCCAAAGTTTCTTCCTGGCTTTCCGCAGGATTCTTTCACAAGATATCTGAGATCACGAGATCTGATTACGTCCCGATATTTCTTGCAAAGTTTTTCCGATATACTTCCAGAGATTCTCGCTGGATTCCCTCTGAAGATCCATCCAAAACTATTCAAAGTTTCTTCATTGGTTGAGCCTCGTAGCCATGCGGTTAGAGTCCGAATGGATGAGGGTTCGATTCCCGCTCCGAGCAATGAAATTTTTCACGAGAATAGCTACTTATCCGTAGCCACTCCGTGTTAAGTTTCGTTCGATCGGTACAGCCGCCGACTGAAGCGAGTTTTCGTGTCTTTTTTAGTGGTTTTCCGGGATAGCTATCCAATAGTTTATGTCGGGTTTTTACCAGTACTACTTTTTAGTTTTCTGATATTTCTCTTCTTTTCCTCGCGGAACTTCGTCCGTAGCTGCTTTCAGGATTCCATGAGGCTTTCATAATTCCTCCTTGGATGTCCTTAATATTTCTTCTCGGGATTACTATTACCTAGAACTTTTTTCGAGATGTCTCATTTTTTCTCAGGTTTATCCTGAAGTTCCTGTCGAGATTTCTTCAATAGCACTTTGCGGAGTTTCTCGCAAGATTTTATTTGAATTTCCTCGAATATTTCTCCAGGAATTTCATATAAGGTTTTTCGTAAGTTATCTCATGCGACATTCCGAGGAAATTCCGTAGAAGAATCCCTGCAATAACTTTGGGAGAAATCCCTAAAGGAGTATCCAGAATCTCAGGACAACTTCTGGTAGAGATTCCGGGAAGAATTTTGGGAATAATGCAGAGAATATCTGTAAAAAAAATCTCGGGTGAATCACTGCAAGAAATCCAATATGTACAACTACAAGGAACAGCCTGGCTCTGAAAGAATGCAAGAGAAGAATTCAATGAGAAATATCAACAATAACTCCTGTGGAAATCCCAGAAGGCACTCTGGAAAAAAAAATCCAGGGTAAGTTAAGAAAAACTCTGAGGGACATCTCATGGCCAACATCGGAAGGAATCTTCTGAGAGAAGTTCCAGGAGATACACCGAGAGAAATCTCAGGTAAAACTTCAAAGTAAACCTCGCGAAAACTTGTAAGAAATTCCTGTTGAAGACCAGGAAGAATATCTCGAAGAAAGCCCAAAGCAACTGTTTGAAGGTATCACAGGAAAAAATGAAAGAAATCCCTTGAGGAAATTCGTGAAAACTCCTTCAGAAACCCTTGGAAGACTTTTAGTAGAAACCCCAGGAATAACTCCTTGTTGGTTCAATGTCGAATTTTGACGGCACTGCGTGAGATGCAACTTCTCACTTGTTGATTGGTGCTAGCGGTCGTAGATTTTCTGGTCATTCTGGCAACTCAGTCAGCCCAGCTGACGATGATGATAGCGAACCAGCACACTCTGCCAGCCACCCCACTCAGTCAGAACTGAACCACTGAGCTGAGAACAGCTGAAAAATCTAATGGGAAAGAAAGTCAAATTCCTGTAATTGATCCGAAGAATAAAACTTTAGTTTGCATGCAGTGTTCAATAAATTTGCCTATCGTCGTTACTGAAAAGTGGTGTTATACTTGCCTGAAGGTGCCTGAAGAGAGAAAAAGGTGCGTCGTTGAATAGTGCCGGTTGTTCCCGTCGTGCTATCGTGCTGCTGTTGGCCATACTTACCGTGTGCATGCTGTATGTGCCACTTTTTGCCGTGATTGTGAGTGTTCGCCGCTGCCTGTGGTGCATGAAACTTACCTGTACAGGTGTTACCAGGCTGGATCGCCAAGTAGGGTACTTGTACCTTTTATGAGCCCACGCTAACCGGCGTATGTTAGCCCACGGTGTGTTGTGTAGAACAACTTTATAATAAAAAAATAAGTAAGTCTGAAATTTTGCCAAATGATACTTTAGGCCATTCCCTTCAATTTGCTGGGTCAGTGGAAATCATCCATCGGGGGGTCTAGAACAAAATATCTTTGAAGGTTTTTCATGCAAAAACTGTTAAAATCTCATATTGTGAATTATTGCATCTCCTACAAATAGTCACAACTTTTTTGTCTTTAAAGATAGAACCATAAAATTTTCGGGCGTTTCGAAGTAGTATGCGTAGATGACTGTGTAAAAAATTCATTGAAGTATGTTGAATGGTTTTCAAATAATAGCAAAACTATCAAACGCATTCTAAAATACTAAGCTTAGTAGCAAAAGTCCAACAAAATATCTATATATTTTTTATATAATAATACATGTTGAGAACAGAGATGGGCACCGACCTTTCAGCAGGGCAAATGAAACACCTGGTTGTTTTTACCGCATGCTATAAAGCTATAAACATTGTATTTAGTACAAATATACATAAAACATACACAACACTTACATTTTCGGTGTTTTCTCCACAGAGGAATTGGTTGAATTCCAATGCGCCCGTTCTGTCTCTTATTTACACAATTCTGTTTTGTGACTTGGTTGACAGAACGAAACAGAGAAACACGAAGAAACAATACATCTAGCAATACATGCACTAACTCAAATAACTCCGACACTGTACAGGGGTTCGCAAGTCGCATTCTCACGTAACAATAAATGAAAAATATTTAATTCCAAGCACCTTAAAAGATTATGATGGCAGTGCTGTGAAAACTTGTTTTTCAAATGATGAACAGATACATAGTTAAATACATGAAAGGAAAACACACACACTGCCATTATGTTTTCACTTAAGAATTAATTATTTATTTCAAGAACGTGGTTTTGCGTATACATGTTCACAAGTACAAGTATGCCTCTATTACGAATCTTATAATAAACACAATTATCACGATTGCTGAGCATGTCGGCCTTCCCCAAAAAATATTTGAATGTTAATTGGTAAGCCAAGAAAAGCACTCGAGGATTGGGAAACATCTCTGTTTTGAGGAAAAAGTACAGAAACTAAATTATTTTGGAACTAATGTTTACAAGTTCAACATTAAATAGTATTTCACCTTAGTCAAAGAATAAAAACAAGTTAACTCTGTTAAAGACCTCATAATAATATTGAAGTTGTGGGTATGAGTCTACATTGAAACACTGTCTTGAAGAAAACAATAACGAGAACTGAATTCAAAACAGAATTCAATATTCGATCAAGGGCAACTTTACGGTACTAAACATAGTTTCCGCATTATTCCACGATATTTGACATAGCTGTTGGACCTTAACTTATGTTTTTCTTTGAATTTAATAGCAATATGATGCTTATTGTTTATGCCATCATTTAATAACAAATAACTGATAATTTGTACTGAAAGATTAGTTGAAAGAACGGAGTACTTGTTGAAAATGCTTCTACATTAAGCATGAAAATAGGCTGATCAGCATAAAGCCTAGGAAAAACAATTTGATTACAATTATTTAAAAAGTCTTATCAATTTGTATATGATGTTTAAAAAAATATTTTCGGTGCAATTTAAAACCTCCAACCATGGCATGGTTATGGCGTTGTTTACTAGTAGAATATTTTCAACATAAAACTATATCTTTCGAAAAAATAACAAACAGTTTTTTTTATGTATTCCGAACTATTGGGATACGCTCCCCTAAAGCCTTTCGCTTGCAATTTGATACTTAGATAAGACCTTAATCATTAAAAATTGAAAAAAATGAACACTTTGAACGTTCTTGAAATAAATAATTGATACTTAATGCGAAACTGGAAGCATTTCCTCACTTTTTGGTTTTTGATTTTTTATTAAATAACGAAGCAATATTTTCAAAATCGGTTTTCGTGCACATGTACAGTATGGATCAAGGTTTCTTCTGAATTTTTTCTGTAGTGGAAAATGTTTTTCGTTTTTGCTGAAACCATTTTTAAACAAAATTTCACAAAAAAATGGTTTTTGCCAAAATGGAAAACATTTTCCACTTCGAAAAAAATTTAGAATATTCCTTAATCCATACTCTACATGTGCACGAAAACCGATTTTGAAAATATTGCTTCGTTATTTAAAAAAAAAATCAAAAACCGAAAAAATGAGAAAATGCTTCCAGTTTCGCCTTAAGTGGAAAGCTACATAATGGCAGTGTGTGTGTTTTCCTTCCATGTATTTGACTATGTATCTGTTCATCATTTGAAAAACAAGTTTTCACAGTACCACCATCATAATGACTCAAGGTGCTTCGAATTCAATATTTTTCATGTATTATTATATAAAAAATATATAGATATTTTGTTGGACTTTTGCTACTAAGCTTAGTATTTTAGAATGCGTTTGATAGTTTTGCTATTATTTGAAAACCATTCAACATACTTCAATGAATTTTTTACACAGTCATCTACGCATACTACTTCGAAACGCCCGAAAATTTTATGGTTCTATCTTTAAAGACAAAAAAGTTGTGACTATTTGTAGGAGATGCAATAATTCACAATATGAGCTTTTGACAGTTTTTGCTTGAAAAACCTAAAAAAAAATTTTGTTCTAGACCCCCCGATGGATGACTTCCACCGACCCAGCAAATTGAAGGGAATGGCCTAAAGTATCATTGGGCAAAATTTCAGACTAACTTATTTTTTTGTTTTAAAGTTGCTCTATAAACACACCGTGTAGCCGAAATTAGAAAAAGCACAGCGTAGGAAACGGGTAAGCGCCATCACTCCTTTAGAAACTCTTAAAGAAATTCTGGGAAGATCTTCTGGGGAAGTCCCAAGAGGAACACCATGAGGAATGCCGAAAAAAATTCCACTATTTATCCCGACAGAAATTCTTATAGAGTATTCGGCATAAAATCTGGTAGAAATCCTACGAAGATTTCTTTGAGCAAAACACTGGAGGAACTCCGAGAAGAAATAGCATCCCCATGAGAAACTCCAGGAGAAATCGGTTGGAATTCAGGAATCCTGGAAGGAATCCGGAAGTATACCTTTCCGAAAATCAAAAAGGAATGCCAAGCAGAATAGCATCAGAAATGCGGAAGAAATTTTATAAGAAATCCTCGGAGACATTCCAGGAGGTATTTCTAAAGAAGTTCCAGAAAGAAACCCTGACGGAATTTCTGGATAAAATCCTTGTTGCGAAATTTCTATATGGAATTTTTTCTTCCAGGTTTCTATTAATACGACCCAATGTTTTTTTTATCGGAGTAAAATTTCCCTGAGTACTCAAGATATTCCCTGAGTATTCCAGATTTTTCCCTGTTAAATAAAATTCCCTGAGGATTCCCGGTTTTCCAGGTTTTTCCAGGTAGTAGACACCCTGTCTAAAAGAAATTGCTGGAAGAATCGTCGCAGGAGTTTCTTGAGGAATTCTGGCCACAATTCTCGAAGGAAGGCCAATATAAGCTCCTGGAAGAATTCCTTGAAAAATTTCTGGAATAATCTCTGAATCAAATCTCTGAAGGAATGCCTGGAAGAATCACCGGAGGAACTTCTGAAAGGATCCCAGGAAGACTGTCTTAAATAATACCACCAGGAATTCCTAAAGGAATCCGAAGTATCAAAGTAAGAATTTCCAAAGAAATCCTAGGACCAATCTTTGCAGAAATTTTCAGTATGTACAACCCCATCTTGCCTGCCTGGAGAATCCTAAGGGAAGTGTATTGAATAAATATCGGGAGAAATACATACAGGAAGTCTAGAGAAATCACTGTATGAATAGATAGAGATATTTGTGGAGGAATCCATGGAGAAGTCTGTTGATTGTTCTCACCAATATCCAAAACGTACAACAGGCATATAAGTAATTCCGGGTGTGCTTAAGTTTTTTTGACATGACACATTTCATTAAAAAATATTAGAATTATTGTGTTAAGTCTTAAATTTTAGGTGACTGTCAAGGAAAAATTCTAGGGGGTGCCAAATTTGTTCTAGGGGGTGCCAGGCACCCCTGGAACCCCCCCTAGCTACGCCAATGGGGTCACACACAATTATTAGTCGCTTTCCACTTTAATAGATAAATACTAATAAATCGCAAGCTTTTGTTAGCCATTATCATTTTTCGTTCGTAAGTTGATTTGTTCTGTGTCACTATACGTATCACACACGGGCTTATACGCTAAAACATTCATATTTTCAATAATTTTTTGTTCGGCTCAAAACCATCTGTCAAAGTAACGCTTCGATTGTGAATATCGGGAAGTGCGTGCGCTGTTTTCGTAAGCTCTGTAAAAGCGAGCTTTAGTGATTTTCAAGTGCGAAATGGTATTGTCACCAGAGCAAAGGTATAATTTACGTTCTAAATGCAGAAATTCATGTGACTGCAGCTAATTAAAGCTTATTTCAGGCAAAATTCAAGTGACTCATTATTGTGCCAAGGAACACCGAAAATCACACAATTATGGGTCACTGTTTGTGCAGCATAATATTGACAGTTCTGCGTACATGGGCATTGCATAATTTTAGGCGTTTATCGGTGGTTGCGTTGGAGATTTTGTCCCAATTTTCAAAAATTGATTCCAAATCGTGAAAACACGCTTCGTTAAGAGGTTTGAGACCAGTTTTAGATTCTACTTTAGTTGATCTATCGAGAATAAGTGATCATTCATTGAAAACATAGACAAAACATTATTGTTTAGCCGATTCCTCTTGAGTGACCCATAATAGGCAACAAATTGACCCATAATTGTTACACAGCCCATTTCGACCCATTATTGTGGTTTTCATTAATCACCAACATTTAAGTAATTGGCTTCTTTAGCGGTGTTGAGATAATTCCATATTCTGAATCTGCATGCGAAACTGAGCCGAAATCCAAATTTTCATGAATTTTGATGCCCGGGAACCTATTTAAAAATCTTTTTTAAGTTTGTATGGGAGCGAATTGTCGAATCACCCCTCATCGCATTTTGTACTGGGTGGAGCTGTCAAACAGTTACCCAGCTGTCAAAAGGTGATTTCTAAAAATCTCTTTGAGATTGATTTTAGGTATCAAAATAAAGTTCTAAAAATCTGAAAAAAATCATAGTGGCTCAGAAAAAGGTGCTCTTTCGTATAGAATCAAAAAATCGATACATTTTTCTTAATTTAAAAATCCAATTTTAACCGCCTAAAGTGAATTTGACAAAAAGATTTCTATATACAACGATGAAAAGCAGTTTCAATGATGAGCATATAAAATAAAAATAATGAAAGTGTTATTTTTGTATGAAATGATTGTTCCTTAACCCTCTAATACCCAAATTTTTGATTTTGATCTAAATATCATTTTTCGTCAGCGTCAGTAAAATCGATTTAAACATGTTTTGGAAGATGATTCTTTTTAATTCTCGATTTCGTGAATTTCAGTTTTTGATTTTTCTATTTTTTTTTTTGAACATTCCCACACTTTTATATTTTTTCAGGAAGCCCATTTGAGGTACGGATTTTTTGAGATGAAAACATTTTGAGATTTTATGATTATCGTTGAAATATTTTTATTTTAAATTTTTTTCATGGAAAATTTTATTTTCCGTGTAATTTTAAGGAAAATAATTTTAGAGTGTATTCGATTCCCTTAAACTATTTCAACTAGGATAGAATGATTTGGGAAAAATCTAAAATATATCAATTGTAGCGATTCAAAGCAAAATAAACACTGACTTCTTAAAGGTGACTAGAACATCAATTTTTCAACGATTTTTAAAAAATGTAAGTATGCTTCAAAATACACCAAAATTTATTTTGAGATATACAAAACAGCCCTAAATATCAGCCAAAAATATAAAAAAATGATTCTCCATGAAACAAAAATTACAAATATAATCAAACTATACCCCGTCTAAAGGCGGGATTGGGTATTAGAGGGTTAAGTGATCCATAATTGTGCAATGAGTGTACTTCGCTAATAGATTCAAGGCAAGAATTTCATTCAGTTAGGGAAACCGAACCAATTTTAGGCAAATTTTCCGCATTTTCATCCAAACTAAAACTAATCTGTTAAGTGCTATTTGTTGTGTATCCTAGTTTGTTTTTTTTATTAGGAATAAAAAAAAAGGTTCAAATCGGTGCTGTAATCATCTGTTTTAGCAATGGGTTGAACATAGGGGAATACCCGGGCTGCAAAACGGTGAGTCGATAAGGAGATCATCCAACATAGCTCTGTTCCTCACAAGTTCCTACCTCACGCTTCCACGGCACTATGGGCCAGAAATTAAAATTTTGCGACAAAATTCAAAAAAGCTGTTTTTCTAAGATCAATTAATTTACATATACATATGATGATTTGGGCTAAGTTTGATTGTATACCGACTGTTTTTTTTTTTTTTTTCAATTTGTATCAAAATTGAATCACTCTTTGTATGGAGAAACCTCTTATGAGCGAAAATTCTTGATTTTAACCAATATTAAGAAAAAGGTGATTTGAGGTGGAAGGAATACCAAAAGTAAATTTAGTACAACTTTTATAGTGAAATTAGGAATAAATCCACAGCTCAGGTGAGATTTTAACTCACGACTCTTATATGCTACGCAAGTGCTTTACCGACTAAGCTACCGAGCCAATTAATGACATTTTAGTTGTTATAAGGAAAATTATTTCTTTCCCTTAATCGCAAATATATCCATCGTACACTTGTACATATGTACAAAGAACGAGCGCAATTGATTTATTGTTCAAATATCGGATCCGAGTCATTTAACCGAGTGTCATTTGGCTGACTGCTACATGGCCGAACGCTATTGGGCCGAAAGGAACATTTGGCTGATTGACGTTTGGTCTTGCGTTTGGTTGATGATCAAATTAGCAGCTAGAATGTGAATGTGAGGGGTCTCTGAATTATTTTGATCATACCCAGGTAACCACTAAGCATTTGAATAAGCCGTGTATCAGCCCGTATCACGCATTTCAACTGCTTATTGCCCTACATAAGCAGTGTGAATGCATAGCTGCCTTAAGTTAGCATAAGCTGTGCTGCTCAAAAGCTTTCGGCTGTTAATTAGCATTTCAACTGCTTGAAGTGGTTTCACTTGGGAGCATACAGAATGCTTTTCAACTGCTCTTTAAATGCTAGGAGCAAAAAGGTTGGGAGATATGTTACGCATTTGGCAACACATTTTGTCTCTCTCTTACAGAGCCTATGCTTCTGTTTACAAATTTGTGTATCTTATTTTTTTTCTTCATTTTCCCCTACTCATCCAAAAGCACCAAAGAAAACATTACTGCAGCTGGATTGGATTGGGAACTTGTCCATCAAAAAATCACCAATTATTTATCATTTCGTCGGAAAATATGTGCCGAATAGGTGGATGCTTTGGTGGATCATAGGATTGTTTGAAAAGGGAAGAAACAATCTTATTCCACAGATATTTAAAAGAAGGGATCGTAATGCTCTACCACAATGAAATATCTCAATGAAAACAAGTTTTGGATGTTGAATCTGAAGCTGTTATCGAATCATTCTTTATATTGGCGATAAAATCAACGCACGCCACCGGGACAGCTTTTGCATCGTGGATCAGGAGCAACAGAATCCGAAGCAGATATGATTAATCAATCTCCGGATCGTAAGTTCAAACCTACATCACTACAAAAATCAGCAAAAAAGTACCACCTAGTACCGGCTGGAATATGGAAGGACGATGAAGCGAAGAAGCAGGCTGAGAGAACGAGAAGCAGACGTCAATCTATTTTTGTTTTTTTTTGCTCGATGAGGCGTTACGCTTCTTTGACATTTCGTCACGACGTTCCTGAAGGGATAGCACTAAGACAGCCCGTTATTTTGCCAAAACCTGCTGTGAGGTAGCACTATAGGCGCATATACGGCTAATAAGCATTAAACGCCTTGTCGTAAAGGCTACTATAATGCTGAAGGAATGCTATTTTAAATGCTTACTGGTTACTTGGGTAATTCCAATGGTTCTATAAGACATTGTTGGTATATTTCTCCTTAACCGTTATGTGTCCGACAATGTTTTTGCTTTTTTCTAAACCGTGCTTTTTAAATGGGCGCTGGGTACCCGGGTACCCTGTCGGCCACATAAGGGTTAAAAACGGGCATTAAAACCGTTTCAAAATTTTTATATTCTGTGTATTATGCATATAATGAAAAGTGAAGCAGATCTTCATTTCAGGGTGCAAAATGTTCACAGTCATTGACTGAAAACAGCACGAATTTGAATGATTCTGCACTGAATATTCAAAACAAACAAATTCATTTTCGCTCTCCCTCTTCACACAATCAGTCAATTCGTTGTCATTGAATATAAAGCCGATCGTGAAACATCTTCATAATTACCTACGTTTATGGCTACGATTCCTTCCAAAAACACTCCACAACAATCAAATGGGAAAAGATCTGTGTAAAGCACCGTTAAATGTAATCAAAACGTTAATATTTTATCAGCAATTTAACACTTTGTAAGATGTTTACAAATATTCATTGACTTTCATTCAGTTGACAAACGAGTATCGAGCAGCTGAATATGAATATGCAGGCAAGTGAATGACAATTGCCGCACGGTGAACTTCAACGCGTCTGCTCGAAAATTTTGCGCCCTGCTTCATTTACTCCGTATCACGGGGCAAGTGGGACTCATTCGGAATGTTTGTACAAATGGCTTAATATAGTTGCTGCATATATGCATATATGTAAGGTAGCATAAATTTAAATAGCTTTTACGAATAACTACACGGAAACAAATCTGATCCTATTTTTATGATTCACAAATCATAAAACATAAAGGTTTGTCATTTTATGAAATCATGATCACGAATCATAATTTCATAAACTGAGCAACTACTATCATGATTCGTTGCAACCATTTTTCTGAGCTCGAACTCATGACCATTATCCGAGCAACTAATATCATGATTCGTTGCAACCATTTTTAAGAACTCGAACTCATGAAAATTTTCAAGCGTTACGCGCACTCCGCACACCTGTCAAAACGTGGTCATTCAGTGTGTGGTATCGCTGGCGAATGGTGACAAAAATGTAAGAGGAATTTCTGGAAAAATTTTCGGTGGGAATTCCTGGAGGAATCCTCGTTGGGAACTCGATCTTCTGATATTCCCTCGAAAATTTCTTCTAGAAGTCTTTAAGGATCTTCTCCTTGGAATTGCGTCAGGAATTCCTTCTGGAATTGTTTCGGAAAAACTCCGTGTATCACATCAGCATTTTTTTGGAAGAAACTGTGGAGGAATTTCTGGTTGAATCCCCGGCGCTCGCTCCGGCAAAACTCCTCGAGGAATCTTAGAAAGAATCTTCTGAGGAATTCCTGGAAGAATCCTCCGTAGCATTCCTGGAGTAATCTCCAGAGGAGTTACGCAAATAATCACAGAAAAAAAAATGTTGGAGGAATACCCAGATGAATTTCTGGATGATCCCGGTGAAATTCCCGGAAGAATTCTACGAAAACTCCTCGGTGGAATCACGGGTGACATTCCTGGAGAAGTCCCAGGAGAAATCCCCGGTGGGATCACCTGAAATACCCGGTGGAATATTGGAAGGAATTCCCGGAGGGATTTTCTGGAGAAATCCCTGTAGGAATTTCTGGAGGAATATCTAGAGGAATTATTGGAGGAATCCCTGGAGGAATTCCTGGAAGAATCCCCGAGAAATGATGCTTTATCAATATCTGGAGGCATTCCTGGAGGAATCTCCGAATGAATTCCTGGAGCAGTTTCCGAAGAATTTCGAGAGGAATTCCTGGAGAAATTCCCGAAGAGTTTCAGGAGGAATTCTTAGAGAAATCCCCAAAATAATTCCAAGAGGAGTTCGGGGAATATTCGGTGGGAATAACCCCAGAAGGAAATTCCTTCACCAAGGAATCGTGAGAATTCCTGCAGGAATCTCCGGTGGGAGTTCCTGGTGGAGTCACCGGTGAGATTTTTAATGAGAGCACAGGAGGAATTCCTAGAGAAATACTAGAGTGAATTTCTGGAGAAGTTCCCGAAGAATTTCCTGGGAAAATCCCAATAGAGATTGCAGCAGTAGGCATTTTGGAAGCATCCCCGTAGGCCTTTCCCTGGAAGCTTTCCCAGAGGAATCTGTAGAGGAATTCATTATGAAATCTCTGGATTTCATCTCTGGAGGAATCTCCGTAGGAAGCCCTGGAGGAATCTCCGAAGGAATTCTTAGAGGAATTTCCAGAGGAATTCCTGAATATATTTCTGGTGGAATCCTTATTAAAATTTCTGTAAAAATTCCCGGAAGTTTTTTTTTTTTTTTTAACTGTATTAACGAGATTTTTAGCCCTAGGCTAGTTCATCTCGGGACCCACGCTTTACTTCCCTTCCGAAGGAAGAACTCACATTTTGCGAGTTTGTCGGGAGTGGGATTCGATCCCAGGTCCTCGGCGTGATAGTCAAGTGTTCTAACCATCACACCAGGTCCGCTCCACAAAGTATTTCTCCCGGAAGTATTTCTGGAGTTATCCCCAGAGGAACTCCTGGAAGAATCCCTAAAAAAAATGCTGGAAGAATACCCCGAGGAATTCTTGGAGGAGCTCCCGGGAGAAATTTCCGAAAAAAATCCAGGAGAAGTCCCTGGAGGAATTCCTAGAAGAATCCTCGAAGGAATCCATGAAAGAATTTCAGGAAGAATCCTCGGAAGAATTCCTAGTGGTATCTCTGGAGGAATTCATGGAGGGATCTCTGAAGGAATTTCCTGAGGAATCTCTGAAAAAAATCCTGGAGAAATCTCGGAAGGAATTCCTGGAGGAATCGCCGAAGGCATTCCTGGAGGCATCTTCGTAGGAATCTCTGGAGGAATCTCTGAAGCAATTCTTGGAGCAATCCTTGAGGTAATTCCTGGAGGAATTCCTGGAAGAATCCCTGGAGCAATTCCTGGAGGAATCCCTGAAGGAATTTCTAGAGCAGTCCCTGAAGAAATTTCGGGAAAAATCACTGAAGGATTTCCTGGAGAAGTCCCTAACGGAATGCCGGGAGGAAATCCTGATGAAATTTCTGAAGGAATTTCTGGAGTTATCCCTGAAGGAATTCCTACTGAAGGAATTCCTTGATGAGTCCCTGAAAGAATTCTTTGAGGAATCCAAGAAGGAATTCCTGGAGGAATCCCTGAAAAAAAATCCTGGAGGAATCCCTGAAAAAAATCTTAAGGAATTCCGTAAAGGATTAATGCAGAAAATCTTAGAGAAATCCCTGAAGAAATTCCTGGAGAAATCTTTGATGGTATTCCTGGAGGATTCCCTGGAGGAATTTCGGAGGAATCTTTGATGGAATTCCTAGATGAATTGAAGGAATTTCAGGAGAATTCTCTGGAGCAGTTCCTGGTGGAATCTCTGAAGAAATTCCTGGAGGAATCTGTGGGGTAATTCCTGGAGGAGTCCTTGAAGGAATTACGGTGGAATCTTCCATGGAATTTTTAGATGAATCAATGAAGGAATCCCTGAAAAAATTCCTGGAAGTATCCCTGAAGTAATTCGTAGAGGAATCTCATGAACGATCATGCTCGTGTAAAAAAATGACAGGGCTCATCAGTAAATTTCAAACATCAGAATTTTTCTGAGATTACCAAAGCCTGCCCTGACAACTGTCAGCTGTCAAATTTGCGCTTTCTACCTTTCGCTCCCCTCCGTAGCTCAACAGCTCAGCATGATCCATCTTACGATGGGTTGATGAGCTGCCTGGTTGTTGCAGTTGAACAACTTATCGTGTAGCGTGACATCGATGCGACACCACCGACGTAACTCATCCAACAAACGATAGGTTCAATTAGAAGCACACATTTGAAGGATTCCCCAGAGAGAACTTTTAGAAGAATCCTCTGAGGGAGCTCCTGGAAAAATATCTGGAGGGAATTCCTGGGTTATCGCCAGAGGAAACTCCTGGAGGAGTTTCCATAGGGAAGACCTGAAAGAGATACCAAAATCACCTGGGAGATCCTCAAAACGAGCTTCTGGAGGAATCTAGAGGAACTCACGGAGGAATCCCTGGAGAAAATACCCAAAGGAATCTTCAAAAGGATCTTCTGGGAATCCCTCGGGGAATCCCCAAAAGGAACTCCTGCGGGATTCCCTAAATGGTTACATTTTTCGGAATCCCTAAAAGGGTATCCTGGAGGAATCTACAAAGGAAATTCCTGGCGGAAACCTCAAAACAAATCCCTGTCGGAATCACCATGAGGAATTCCTGACGGAATCTCCAAAAGGAGCTTCTATGGAATCCCCAAAAGGAACTCACTACGATAAAGAATTTCTAGTGGAGTCTGCAAAGAAAATTCCTGACTGTATTTGTAAAGGGAAATTCTGTCGAAAGTCCCTGACAGAATTCCCTGCGCAGTCCCAGACGGATTTGGCTGGAATTCCCCTACGTAATTCCCTGCGGAATTCTCAGATAGGATTCCCGGTGGAATCCCAAGAGGGTATTAACAGAGAAATGCCAGGAGCGAGTTCCTGGTTACTCATAAGGAGCTCTTAACGGAATCTCCAGATAAAACTCATGGCGGAGTAATCAGAGAGAATTCTTTTCCGAATCTCCAAAGGGAATTCCTGTTCTAGAGGGAAATCCTGTTAAAATCTCAAGACGGAATTCCTGACGGAATGTTCAGAGAGTTTTCTTGGCATAATCTTCTGAGGGAGTTTTAGGCGGAATCTTAATAGGGAATTCTTGGCCGAATCTTCAGAGAAAATTTCTTGTTGAATCTATACAGGAAGCCCCTGGCGGAATCTTCAGAGGTTATTCCTAGCAGAACCTTCCGAGAGAATTTCAGATGAAATCTCAAGAGGAAATTCTTGGCTGAATCTCCAGGGGGAGTTCCCAGCGGGATCCTCCCAACCAAATCTCATGACAGAATTCCCGGAGGAATTCCAAGAGGAAATTCCCACTGAAATCTCCGGAGGAAACTCCTGGCAGAATCTCTAGAGGGAATTTCCTGCGGAATCCCTAGAGGAAATATCCGACCGAAACCGAAGAGAAAATCTCAAAGCTGTGCTCAAAGGGAATTCCTATTAAAATCACTTGAAAGGACATTTGGCAGAATTACTAGGAAGAATTACAATAACATCCGTGAAACATCAAAATCTTTGACGTTTGTTTTGCTACTTTTCAAAAGTGGGTTACCTTGATTTTCCATCCAAGCATGCAACATTTGAATAAATCACGCGCAACAAAAAACTGACAGCGCAACTCATCAAAATTACTCACCAAAGACGTTTGGTGATTTTACCAACACAGCTATTATTTAAATGGGAATATAGGTTTGAATAATTATTGTATTGTTCCTTTTTCGTGTTCTTAGTGGTCTAGCGTGGAATAGTGAAAACATTCTCCCAAATAAACTGTAAGTAAAAAAGTGCAGCAAATGATTTCTTACGTTTTTTTTAACTCATTCCTTAAGTCTATTGCACGCCATCGCTCTCGTTTCAGCTCCGTCCCATTCCGTTCCGGCTTGCTTTGGTCGAGTTCCGCCGTGAAACGACACCAGCCCCATCCCGACTTTCCGTTCTTGTTGGCTGCATAAAACGGCATAGGCACCGTCCCGACAGCGTCCGGTTACATTATTGTTCCGGCTCCGTTTAACGACACGTGAGTAAAAAAAACTCTTGAAAATGTCTTCTAAATGAGAGTGAAAAAATGATTTCTAAGTAACATTCGATTGCACGTCATCGTTCTCATTCCAGCTCAAACGGTTGCAGCTGTTAATCCTCGCCCGGATCCGTCCAATCCCGCAGCACCGTTCCGACCGCATCCATCCGTTCTCGTTTCAGCAGCATCAAACGACGCAGGCACCGTTCCGACAGTGTCCGATTCCTGTGCCGGCTCCATTTAACGACACCGACTTTGCTCCAACTGCATACAGCCGGGCCTCTTCATTATTCGCCCCGTACCTATTGGACCCCGTTCTGGCTCGGTCAAACAACAGAACAGCACCGACCCTGTTCTGACTCCAAAAATTCTAAAAACTGTTTTAAATAAATGATACATCAACTAGAAAATCTATCAGATTCATAAGCGATGCGCACCTGAAACCATGATTCGAAATCTCCAAAGCATGATTTAGCTTCATGGCCCTAAAAAATCTGTCCGATTCATAAGCGATGCGCACCCGGAACCATGATTCGAAATATTTAAAACATGATTTAACTTCATGGTCCTAGAACATCTGTCAGATTCATAAGCGATGAGCACCCTAAACCATGACTCGAAATCTCCAAAACATGATTTAGCTTCATGGTCCTATAAAATCTGACAGATTCATAAGCGATGAGCACCCTAAACCATGAGTCGAAATCTCCAAATCATGATTTAGCTTCATGGTCCTATAAAATCTGACAGATTCATAAACGATGCGCGCCCGGAACCATGATTCGAAATATCAAAAATATGATTTAGCTTTATGATTTCAGGAAAAAAATAACGCATTGGTAGCGTTACGAGACAATGGATCATACTATCATGATCATAAATCATGGTGTATTTTTATAAAACGAAAATGAACTAGGCTCATGAAATCATGAGTCGTTTTTATGATTTTTTGGAGCAGAATTTTACCCGTGTATGTTTAGCGATTTATGTTGGAAGTGTTTTAAGGTATCGTGCATAAATTACGTAACATACATAATAACGCATCACTGACAAAAAAGTTTATTTAACCATAGCATCTTGTGCAAAACAAATTGATTTTTTTTTTTTATACAAAAAGCGCTATACAGTTAAATGCCGGAAGGTTTCCAAACTTGCTTTTCGTATTGCATAGTTGATGAATCTCGTCAAAAGATTTTTCAAGTTTTACAGATGTCATGTTTTCCCTTACATAATTGCCCGATCATTGAATAAAGATTTTTAAATCGTGAACTTTGAATAAGACGTTCTCCATTTTTTTCATACTTTATGGCCGGTTTCTTAACACTCAGAAAAACTCATTATGCAACGGAAAACGAAAAAAAAAATAGAATGTGCTTAGATGAAAATATGAAAAATAGATAGTTTCGGAAAAAAATATGTTCTACCCAAGGCTTTACCATTTTAAACAATAGCTTCATCATTAGAATAGTAGTAATTAAACATAATTCAACGATTTATTACTTAAGGCACCGATTTATACTTCACTTTTGTGTGAATTTCGACTTAGGTTGAAGACAGCGAGATCAAACTATGACATTGTGTTTGTTTACTCTCATAGGTCTCACTTGCCCCAGATGCTGAAATGCACTGGGGCAAGTGGGAGCAGTTAACTAAAGGTAATAAATAAAAATAAATTACACCTTTATCGCTTAAAATAATTTGCAAGCACTCCAAATATTATCCTGAAACCTAAAAAGTTTGACTTTATTTGATATTCTATTTTTCAACTACGAATATAGTAGAGTACGTTAATCTCACATAGTGAATTGAAAATTACATATGAACAACAATAACATATATGGTCTCTTTATGGTGAGAACAATAACAATGTTTGAATTCAAAGTATCCGTTTGTGTGATACCTATGTTTTCCACGAAGAATGTTTGCCTTAAAAACAAAGGAGGGATATCCGATCCGCCATAGGAAATACCTCGGCTGCAGCACTAGGCTCCCCGGCTCCGAATCACAGAAGCGACTGGTACGACGGCGAATGTGAACAGTTGAAAAACGAGAAGAATGCAGCATGGGCGAGAATGATTGCCGAGGCAATCACGGGAATCTTCTCACGAACGAGCGTGAGGTGGTGGCGGCATTACGATGAGTACCTCAATGGGGACGTTGTAATGCAAGCATCGAAGGTGACGTGATGACAGATCCAAGAGATTGAGATTGAGGAGGTTGGCTGGTTGAAAAACAACAAAGCCGCTGGAGAAGATCAACTACCAAGCGATCTTCTAAAATACGGTGCACTGGTGAGAGCACTACATTGGGTCATTACCAAGATGGATGGGGCAGCAGGGACGGATGTCCTGGGGCCTGACTGCGTCTACCCAAAGTTATTAAACAAAAGGCACTTCCTAGTTTTTTTGAGATCACATTTTTTGCGCACATTGATCAATAAAACAAAATTTAAAGCGATGACATATGGTTTTTTCGACTCTAAATCATACGTACAGCTGGAGTGAACATGTTTATGCAAAATTAGTGATTTTTCAGTACACTGATATTTTACCTTACTCAAAAAACTGCTAAAATACCCTATTTTTCACATAAAGCAAGCAATAAATCAAAATTCAAAGCGATGACATATAGTTTTTTTGGTCTTAAATTGTTCGTAGGATTGTACTCGACATTTTTGATGAACAATGAAAATGTTCTAATAGCACTCTTATTTTGTTTTACCCGGAAAACTGCGAAAATTCCATACTTTTTACACAAAGTAGTCAACAAAACTAAATTTGAAACGATAATATGTAGTTGTTTAGCCTTGAAATGTTCGTAGCAGTTTGGGGGACATACTCGAAGAATAATAGTGATGTTTTCATTACACTCTAATTTTGATTGACTCAAAAATCAACGAAAGTACCACATTTTTCACGCAAAGTGGTTTACAAAAATAATGGCTTACAATGCAAAGTAGTTTTCTGCCTTTAAATTATTCGTGAAAGCGTACTGAATGTTCTTGATGAGTAATAGTGACGTTTTCATGACACACTTAATTTGTTTTACTCGAAAATCTACAAATATACTGTTTTTTTACAAAACAGTCAATAAAACAAAATTTAAAGCCATAACATGTAGTTTTATGGCCTTAAATTTTCCGTTACAATGTACTGGACCTGTTTTTGATAAAATGTTGATGTTTACATTACATTTATATTTTGTTTTATAAAAAGTTGTACGAAAATACCAAAAAAAACGAATAAGCCAAAATTTAAAGCAATGATATTTAGTTTTTCAACTTTGAATTTATCGTAGTAGTTTTGTGGATATATTTGAACAACCCTAGCGATGTTTTTATTACACTCATATTTTATTTCACTTTGAATACTAGGAAAATACCACATTTTTCACACAAAGTAGTCAACAAATAAAAATATAAGGCAATGCATTCTGTTTTTTTGCCTTGATTTTTTTCGTGAAATTATGAACATTGAATAATAATACCTCCTTCATGACACTCTTAATTTATTTTACCAAACAAGTTTTAAAATTTCATAACTTTCTTACAAAATAGTCAATAAAACAAAATTCAAAGCAATGACATGTAGTTGTTAGTCTTAAAATTTTCCGTTAGAATGTACTAGACATGTGTTTGATAAAATTTAGATGTTAACATCACATCCACATTTTGTTTTACACAAAATAGTCATTTTATTTTTCACACAAAATAGTCAATAACACAAAATTCAAAACAAACACATGCAGATTTCTATAGCTGTTTTTTTTTTTGTACCAGTTTCACGTTATCTACTACCTGAAAAAATACAAGGCAAACCGAAAATCCACCATGGATTTTTTTATTTGTTTTTATTTGAGTCCATTTGGATTTTCTTCCTGAGATTTTTCCATGTTGCTCTCAGAGTTTCTCGTTGGATTTTTCCTACAGCGTTTTGCTCAAACAAAATTTCGTGGAATTTATTCTCTTTCCTCCTGGAATATACCTCATATGTTGTCGTAGAATTTCTCTTAGAGTTTCTCTCGGAATTTTGCTTGAAGGTTTTCCGCGATTTCTTCCGGTATTCCTCTTGGTACTTCTCCATGAGATTTTTCCGGTATTTCTAAGGTTTTTACAGAAACTATTGCTGGGATTTCAACTAAGGCTCCTCCCGGATTTTAAAGGAGTTTTTCACGAGTTTTCTGAAGGAATTGCTTCTGGGATTTCTCCCGAAGTTTTAAGTAATTTCAATGATTTTTTCTGGAGTTTCTTCCCGGATTTCTACAGAAGTTTCATCCGGGATATTTTATAAAGGTTTTTGCGAGAGAGTTTTAAAGTTTCACCTGAGATTATTCTCGGAGTTAGTGCTCTAGAAGCTGAAATGCAGAACTCCAAACTTAAGCATTTTGTATGAAAATCGATCAATGCGTCCAGTACTGTACTTTTCTAGGAGTGTTTCTCGGAAAACCGCCTGCCTGAGATAACCTACAAATTTCATTGTTGTAAATTCCCGGAGACATGTCGGAATGAATCCACGTGATTTTTGCGAGAAATGCTGCAATGAGGAACGCAAGAGAAACTTCGGAATAAATCCTGAGAAGAACTGGGAAATCTCGGAAAAAAGCTCTTGTAGGAAATATTTAGAAAATTCATAAAAGAACTCTGAAAAACTCCAAGAGAAATCCAGGAAGAAACTCCGGATGAAAACCAGCGAAGAATTTTTTTTAGAAGAAATATCGGAAAACTCTTTGGCAGAAATTCCAGATATAATTATCGGAAATCTAAAAAAATATCGAAAAAAACACGAAGTAACCATTAACGGGAGCAAATAAAAGAAAAATTCTTGGGAACTAGGATGGAAACTTGAGAGAACTGGAGAAAGCCAGAAAAAAACTTCGAAAATGCTCCAGGAAAAAAAAATAAGAGATTCCTGAAAAAATATGATAATATTCTAAATAATTCTTTGGTGGATTCACTGAGAAAATCTACGGAAGGTTTTTTAAATGAATCCTTGGAGAAATTTATCAAGCAATCGCTAGAGGAATTTCTGATGAAAACCCAAAGGAATAATTCACGAAAACATTTCAAAAGTTTTCTAAAAGAATCCCTTGAGAAATAGAGCCCCTAAATAAATTCCGCATGAATCTTTGATGTTCTTGAAAATATCCCTGAAAGAATCTCAAAAATATTTTTGAAAGATTTTCAAAAAGAACCCACGACAAAATATTTTGAAAGAATCTTTGGAAGATATCCTAGAATATAAATGCACCTTTTGGGAAATTTCTGAAAAACAAATGTATAGAAGAGTTTCTGAAGCAATACCGTAAAACGGGGTAACTTTGATAGTATTTTCCCTGTTTTAATAGTTTTAAAACAAGTACTGGTGTCTCAGTTATAATTGCAATGTAAGGATTGGATAGTTTTAATTGTTTTGGGTGATCAATATTTTTTTCATATGAGCGAGAATCACATTTTTATTTTGGGGAAATTTTGATAGTGCTCTGAAAAACATATCAAATCCCAAAAAAATATTACAGATTGCAACGCAAAGAGTATCAGCATGATGGGAAAAGCCGTATGAAACATGTTAGGTTTATTTATTGTATCAAAACATGAAGAATTTTATAAAATTATAAATAACAAAGTGAGTCAGTACTCCACCAGAGTGAAAATCTCAGTGCTTTTAGCTATCAAAAATCATTATCTGTAAAAAAATATATTTTTTACGGTACAACAACATGTGACTATATGCTGCGCATAGTAAGTTCTCTTTATTTGAGTTGTTTTTGGTTTTTTATAAACAAATTTAGAAAACAACGAGTGTAATTGAAAGATCACTATTATTTATCAAACAAGTCTAGTACTTTTTTACAAATAATTTCATGGCAAAAAAACTATAATGCATTGACTCCAATTTTTATCTGATGGCTACTTTGTGTGCAAAATGTGGTATTTTCCTAGTATTTCGAGTGAAATAAAATATGAGTGTAATAAAAACATCACTAGGATTGTTCAAATCAATCCCTTAAACTACTACGATAAATTCAAAGTTGAAAAACTAAATATCATTGCTTTAAATTTTGGCTTATTCGCTTTTTTTGGTATTTTCGTCCTTTTTTATAAAACAAAATATAAATGTAATGTAAACATCAACATTTTATCAAAAACACGTCCAGTACATTGTAACGGAAAATTGAAGGCCATAAAACTACATGTTATGGCTTTAAGTTTTGTTTTATTGACTGTTTTGTAAAAAAATTATGGTATTTTTGTAGATTTTCGAGTAAAATAAATTAAGTGTGTCATGAAAACGTCACTATTACTCATCAAGAACGTCCAGTACGCTTTCACGAATAATTTAAAGGCAAAAAACTACTTTGCATTGTAGGCCATTATTTTTGTTAACCATTTTGCGTGAAAAATGTGGTACTTTCGTTGATTTTTGAGTCAATCAAAATTAGAGTGTAATGAAAACATCACTATTATTCTTCGAGTATGTCCCCCAAACTGCTACGAACATTTCAAGGCTAAAAAACTACATATTATCGTTTCAAATTTAGTTTTGTTGACTACTTTGTGTAAAAAGTATGGAGTTTTCGCAGTTTTCCGGGTAAAACAAAATAAGAGTGTTATTAGAACATTTTCATTGTTCATCAAAAATGTCGAGTACAATCCTACGAACAATTTAAGACCAAAAAAACTATATGTCATCGCTTTGAATTTTGATTTATTGCTTGCTTTATGTGAAAAATAGGGTATTTTAGCAGTTTTTTGAGTAAGGTAAAATATCAGTGTACTTAAAAATCACTAATTTTGCATAAACATGTTCACTCCAGCTGTACGTATGATTTAGAGTCGAAAAAACCATATGTCATCGCTTTAAATTTTGTTTTATTGGTCAATGTGCGCAAAAAATGTGATCTCAAAAAAACTAGGAAGTGCCTTTTGTTTAATAACTTTGGGTAGACGCATCTATTTTATATTTTTTTAAATGGACGATGATCTTGAAACCTGTCCGGTTCCATCGCAAAAAAAAGTTTTGAAATCGGTTGGAAAACGGCCGAGAAATGCCTTGTCAAAGTTGGACTTCCGACTTTTTTTGGACCCTTGGTAGTTTAGGAGTTAACGGAGCCTGTGGGGCACCTGGGCACCCCCCACAGTAAGCTGTCCCTTACCGCGTTAATGCAGAGCTCTGGCGTGGTGGACATTCTTTCTCGTGCGACTCGTGGGAATAAAATATGAGTAACAAACCAATTTCAAAAACAAGTGTAGCAGGTAGTAGTGGTGCGATCAACCCCTTCGCAAGAAGCGGGTTGATGCGGTCTCCAACAAGGAGAAGCGAGGAGTCAGGTACTGGAAGCTGCTTACGCAGCTCAAGCGTGGGAGCTCCTGTCCACTCCACGGCAAGCCAGCCGGCGGAGGTTATGGACGGAGCATGGTTGCTGAGGGCCATCAGCCAAGTAGCAGGAAAAGGACGGCCCGCATTAGAGGTAGCTGAGCAGCAGCTTGGCAAAATTATCGACTTTGCGACAACTAAGTCGAATATAAGCAAGGACCTGAAAACGGCCTTGCTTCGGCTTAGAGCGTCAGTCGATGAGGCCAAGCAGGAGCACGCGGTCGCGCCGCTGCGGCAGCGGCGGAACCCGCAAAGGAGAAAGCGTCTAAGTTTACACAAACGGAGGCCTTCTCCTTCGCGGGTAGTCCGAAGAGTGTGGAAGCGAATGCTCGTGACAAACGTGACAAGCATTCGCAGAAGCGGGCGAGGCAGCCGTCAGGTGAGGAGCTGTCTGGCGGCGCCCGCAAGGCCAGGCGCATAATAACCCCGAAAGCCGGTGGTAATGCCGGAAAGTCGGACCCCAGCCAGGGTTCCCGGAAAGCTGGGAAGGGTGGGCCTGAAAAGGCCGGCCCGTCCCGGAATGATGGGAACAAGGGGTTGCGACCAATGGTGGGCCCTCAGCAGCCACAGAGCAGGGCGATCCAAGGAGAGGACCCTCCTTGGACAAAGGTAGAGCGGAAGAGGAAGAAGAAGGTGAATCCGCAGGCAGAAGTGCAGGGCGCCAAGCCAAGGCGTAGGAAGGCAGGTGCCAGGCGTGAGAAAGGCGACGCTATCGTCATCAAGACCGAACAGTCTAAGTACTCGGACGTCTTGAAGACGATGCGAAGCGACGCCAAGCTTGAGGGTCTTGGAGCCGACGTACGCAGTATTAGACGTACTCGTACGGGTGAGATGATCCTGGAGCTGAAGCGCCAGAAGGATCACAAGGGCGCCGCCTACAAGAGGCTGGCAGAAGAGGTCCTTGGTGATGGTGTGCAGGTGAGGGCTCTGACACATGAGGCGACTCTGAAGGTCAAAGACATTGACGAGATCACCGAAGTGGAAGAGCTCGTCACGGCACTGCGGCAACAGTGCGATGTGCAGGTGGCCACCGCAGCCGTTAAGCTACGGAGAGGGCCAGCAGGGACACAGATAGCCTTGGTTCAGCTACCTGTGGCGGATGTTAAAAAGTCCGTTAAAGTAGGAAGTATAAAGGTGGGCTGGTGTGTATGTCACCTGACATTCCACGAGCCACCAGAGGTTTGCTTCAGGTGACTGGAACCAGGACACAAGTCGTGGGACTGCAAAGGCCCCGACAGGCGCAAACTGTGTAGGCGATGCGGCGCTGAAGGTCATAAGGCCCAAAGCTGCACGAGTCCGCCCATCTGCATGATCTGTACCGGGAAAACCTCGAAAAACAGACATACAATGGGTGGTCCAGGGTGCCCGGCCTTTAAGAAAGCCGCAGTGAACAACAAATCACAGTGCAGGTAACGCAGCTGAACCTGAACCACTGTGATGCGGCTCAGCAACTGCTTTGTCAGGCGGTTTCTGAGTGGGAGACGGATATCGGCATCATTTCGGACCCATACCGAGTACCCGCCGGCAACGGCAACTGGGCCTCGGATGGGACCAGGAAAATGGCGGCGATATGGACGACGGGTAAATACCCCGTGCAGGAGTTGGTGTCTACTACCTACGAGGGCTTCGTGGTCGCCAAAGTAAACGGGGTCTTCTTCTGTAGCTGTTATGCGCCTCCGCGGTGGCCGATCGAGCGGTTCACGCAAATGCTGGACCGCTTAACGACCGTGCTAACAGGGCGAAGGCCGGTGGTAATAGCGGGTGACTTTAATGCCTGGGCTGTGGAATGGGGAAGCCGTTTCACGAACCAGCGGGGTCAGATCCTGCTAGAAACACTGGCCATCTTAGATGTCGACTTGGCTAACGTCGGTACCAAGAGTACCTATAGTCGAAACGGAGCGGAGTCAATTATTGACGTGACCTTTTGTAGTCCTGGCCTAACAAGTAGTCCGAACTGGAGAGTAGATGATGGCTACACTCACAGCGACCACCTGGCGGTTCGCTACAGTATCGACTACAACAACAGCAGACAGCGGATAGAAGAAGAGGCGACTAGGCCAAGGCCAAGCCCTCGTAGGTGGAAGACATCATACTTCGACGAAGAGGTATTTAGGGAAGCGCTCCGCCGTGAGCGAAACTTAATCGGTTTAGACGGCGACGAGCTGGTAGCGGTGCTCTCACGTGCGTGTGATGCGACCATGCCTAGGCGAGTCCACCCTAGAAATGGGAGGCCACCGGCTTACTGGTGGACCGACGCGATTGCGGACCTGCGCCGCGCCTGCCTACGGGCTAGGCGGCGGATGCAGCGAGCACGATCAGAGGAAGAGCGAAACGAACGGCGGGTGGTGTTCGCCGCTGCAAAAGCCGCGCTCAAGACCGAGATAAGAGCAAGCAAAAAGGCCTGCTTTGAGGGTCTCTGTCAGAGTGCCAATACGAACCCGTGGGGTGACGCCTACAGGATCGTTATAGCCAAGACGAGAGGTGTGATGGCTCCTACAGAGCAATCTCCAGAGATGTTGGAGGGGATCATTGGAGGACTTTTTCCGCGTCATGATCCTAGTCCTTGGCCTCCTTTCGTAGGACAGCCGGGGATTGGGGCTGGCGATGAGGAAAGGGTCACCGATGCGGAACTTGCGGGGATAGCTAAGTCCCTTAGCGTAGGTAAGGCCCCAGGTCCGGACGGAGTTCCGAACCTGGCCTTAAAAGTAGCTATTGCAGAAGCTCCCGAGATGTTCAGGTCTGCTATGCAGAAATGCCTGGACGAGGGAGTTTTCCCAGAAGCTTGGAAGAGGCAGAGCCTGGTACTATTGCCAAAGGCGGGGAAACCACCCGGAGACCCGTCGGCATATAGACCAATATGCTTTATTGACACGGCGGGGAAGGTGCTCGAAAAGATCATCCTCAATAGAATGTTGAAGTTCACTGAGGGCGTAAATGGTCTCTCGAGCAACCAGTATGGCTTCCGGAAGGGGAGGTCCACCGTAGACGCTATCTTGTTGGTTACAAAAACCGCCGAGAAAGCACTCGAGCCTAAGAGGAGGGGAATTCGCTTTTGCGCGGTAGTGACTCTGGATGTAAGGAATGCATTTAATAGCGCCAGTTGGGCTGCTATTGCCGATGCGCTCCTGCGTCTGGGGATACCGGAGTACTTGTACAAGATTCTCGGAAGCTACTTCCAGAATCGCGTACTAGTTTACGACACAGAGGTGGGTCGGAAGTGCTTTCACATAACCTCAGGAGTCCCGCAAGGTTCCATCCTGGGTCCGGTGTTATGGAATGTCATGTACGACGAGGTGTTGAGGTTAGAGTACCCAGTGGGAGTGGTGATTGTTGGATTTGCCGACGATATTACGCTCGAAGTCTACGGTGAAACGATCGAGGAGGTGAAGTTGACTACCGACCACTCGATCAAGGTTGTGGAGGCGTGGATGCGGTCCAGAAAACTGGAGCTGGCTCACCACAAGACAGAGGTGACGGTTGTTAACAACATGCAGTCGGCGCAGCAGACGGAGATCAGTGTAGGAGAGTGCACTATCCTGTCGAAGCGCTCTGTCAAGCACTTGGGCGTGATGATCGACGACAAGCTTACCTTCGGTAGCCACGTCGATTATGCCTGTAAAAGAGCCTCCACAGCTGTTGCGGCACTGTCCCGGATGATGTCCAATAGCTCAGCGGTGTACGTCAGTAAGCGCAAGCTTCTGGCTAGTGTTGCTACGTCCATACTTAGGTATGGTGGCCCGGCGTGGGGTACCGCGCTAAGTACTGAATGCTACCGACGGAAGCTGGAAAGTACTTACAGGCTTATGTGCCTGAGGGTTGCAAGCGCGTACCGTACCGTGTCACACGACGCTCTCTGTGTCATTACTGGTATGGTGCCTATCAGCATTCTTATCAGTGAGGACATGGAGTGCTTCGAAATGCGCGGCACAAGAGGCATACGCAAGACTGTCAGGATGGCCTAATGGCAGCGCGCGTGGGACAGTTCCACCAAAGGAAGGTGGACCCATAGGTTGATACCGAGGGTAGATAGTTGGATTAATAGGCGCCATGGGGAAGTTACATTCCACCTGACACAGGTCCTTACAGGTCATGGTTGCTTCCGACAGTATCTACACCGTTTCGGGCATGCGGATTCTACCGAATGCCCAGTGTGCAATGGTTTAGAGGAAACGGCGGAACACGTTTTGTTCGTGTGCCCGCGTTTTCGCAGAATGCGTGACCGCATGCTTGCCACATGCGGGGAGGACACAACTCCGGACAACTTGGTCCAGAGAATGTGTAGGAATGAGATAAGCCGGAATGCCGTTTCAACGGCTATCACCCATATCGTCTGGGAGCTACAGAGGAGGTGGCGCGTGGACTCGGAGAATGGCTAGTCCAGATGCAGTAAAAGAGGTGGTCCAGGGGTTCGAAGTCGGCTTCGTAGGTCATACCGGTGCCCTGCGGTCGAGATCGACCCTTACAGCGATTAAGTGGCCGCGGAGAGGAAGTCCCCGTAGCGGTGCTGTCGTGGCGTCAGTCTACTGGGTTGGATCTGAGCCCGCGGTTGGAAAGGGGTCCCCGGCAAGGTCCCCTGTGTCGGGGTAAGTGAGACCCTGCTGTCTGCAACCTACGGATGCATCTGATAGGGCCTGAAGGGTAGTAATACCCTTCCTTTGCGGGCAGGTCAGATCGGGTTGCATGTGGGCATCAGTTCTTGATGTCCGCTCAGCAGTAGGGCGCGGGCGGGGTTGACCCTGCCCGCCTTCCGAGGACAAAGGGAGTGGCGAGGACCACTCGGGAAACTGGCTAAGCGCCAGCATGCTATCGTGATGGACTCTCCAGTGCGAGTCATCGATGTTCGTTGCTGCTAGGCTACGGCAGCTAACCTTGAGGGTGCGATATGCACTAGCCCCTCTCTGAAGCAATACCTTCTTGGTGGTTCCGGAGAGACGTAGGGTTTGGCGACCATAGGAATGTGTTTTAGTGGGTCGAGGAGAGAGTAGTCCTGGCTTCTACCGGCATTGTAGAAGACGGCCTTAACCCCACACTACCCTAACCTTCCTGTTAGGGTGTCTGATGAGCAGATTTATCCCCCTATGGTTTAGAAGGAAAAAAAAAAAGATTTGGAAGGAAAATGTATTACCGCAGGAATGGATGGAAGGTATCGTGTGCCCCATCTACAAAAAGGACGACAAGTTGGATTGCGAGACGAGAACTATCGTGCGATCACACTACTGAGAGCTGCCTACAAGATACTCTCTCAAATTTTATGCCGTCGTCTATCATCGATTGAAAGAAATTTCGAGGGGCAATATCATGCTGGATACAACGGACCAGATGTTTGCCATCCGCCAGGTGTTGCAGAAATGTCGCGAATACAACGTGCCCACACGTCCTTTGTTCATTGATTTCAAATCGGCGTATGATACAATCGATCGAGAACAGTTATGCACGAATACGGATTCCCGGATAAACTGATACGGTTGATCAAGACGACGATGGATCGAGTGACGTGCGTAGTTCGAGTATCAGGGAGCCCCTTCGAATCTCGTAGAGGGTTACGGCAAGGTGATGGTCTTTCGTGCTTGCTGTTCAACATTGATTTAGAGGGTGTAATTAGGAGAGCGGGTATAAACACGAGTGGAACGATTTTCACGAAGTCCGTTCAGCTGCTTGGTTTCGCTGATGATATTGATATTATTGCTCGTAAATTTGAGACGATGACTGTTGCCGAAGGGACGGACGAATGGTCGGGTGCTGAAATTCTTTCAGCAAATCAAACTTCCTGGATTCGTGTAGATAAGCTAAAGCTGTAAAAAGGGTTTATTAATTCGTTTACAATCAAACTTTCTAGGGTAATATTACAATATTTCAGTGCGACCAGTGTATGCGCCCTGTCATCCGATTCAGCAAACATCAGCTGGCATCGGCTTTGCCGGATCTTTTTAGTGTTAGCTGTAATCTAAAGTGATTAAGACACATAATTGATACACTTTCTTAATACACAATCAACTCTTACTCACTATTTATATTCTAAATGAAGAGGCAATTTAATATTCTAATTTGATAAAGCCTCCTAGTTAACAGACTTCTAGCCGTCGAATTCACTCAAGTCCACTAGCTATCTTCTCTCTATCCATATTCTTATTCTACGAATAATTCTCATTCTCATTCTATGAAGGAATCTGTGTTCTTATTTAGAGGGCTGTATACGATAAAAAATGGATGCGAAATATGATCGCAACAATGGCGGAAACGTACATTCGACTAAAGAGTGAAGCCAGGCGAATCGGATTAGTGATTAATGTGCCGAAGACAAAGTACATGATGGCAAAGGGCTCCAGAGAGGAATCACCGCGCCTGCCATCCCGAATTTATATCGACGGTGATGAAATCGAGCCGGTTGAATAATTCGTGTACTTGGGCTCACTGGTGACAGCTGACAACGACACCAGCAGAAAAATTCAGTGACGCATTTTGGCAGGAAATCGAGCTTACTTTGGACTCCGCAAAACTCTACAATTGAACAAAAGTTCGTCGTCACACGAAGTTCACTAAATATCTGCAAAACGCTGATTAGGCCGGTAGTCCTCTATGGGCACGAAACATGGACCATACGTGCAGAGGACCAACGCGCCCTTGGAATTTTCAAACGGAAGGTGTTGCGTACCATCTACGGCGGAGTGTATATGGAAGATGGGACTTGGAGAAGGCGAATGAACCACGAGCTGCATCAACTGCTGAAAGAACCAACCATCGTTCACACCGTGAAAATCGGGAGGCTACGGTGGGTGGGTCATGTCATCAGAATGTCGGTTAGAAACCCGACTAAAATGGTTCTTGGAAGTCATCCGACCCGTACAAGAAGACGTGGTGCGCAGCGAGCTAGGTAGGACGTTCAAGTGGAGGACGATCTGCGGATCCATCGCAGAGTGCGGAACTGGAGACAAACAGCCATGGACCGAGTGAAATGGAGACGGCTACAGCAGAGGCCACCCCGGCCTTAGCCTGATCGGTAAGTAAGTAACTATCGCAACGGTGGGGTAATAATAGGGGAGAATAAAGGCAGGGGCGTTTCAGGGGGTGCCAAAGGGTCCAGCGGGGTACCATGAGATTTCAAGGGAGTTTTTGGGGGTCTGAAGGGGTTTTCGAAAGCATTGCAGAGAGTTTTAGAGGATTTTAGACAGGTTTTGAAGGCGTCACAGGTACGTTTCGGGAGTCTCCGACGGTCTCATGAGCGTTACATGGAGTACGAGTGAATCTTGAGGGGGTTTCGGAGGCATTTCAGGAAGTCTCAGAGAATTTTTGATGAGATTCAGAGGCGTTACGCAGGCATTTTCGGGGTTTTGGAGGTTCTTAGGTGCGTTACATGGGGCCCGAGGGGGTTTCAGGAGAATTTTTATGGCATTTCAGGAAGTTTCAAGCATTTTTTGGCGGGATTCAGAGGCGTTATTGAGAGTCTCAGGTGCGTTACATGGGTTTTTTGTGGGTTTTAGGAAGTTTCAGAGGATTTCCAAAGATCCCATAACAATATCATTTGAAACGCCCCTAAGGGCGTTCTTGATACCACCTTATACGGCCCTGACCTGAAATGCCTCCAAACACCCCTGAAACATCCGTAATTATTGAAACGCCGTTGAAATCATCATAATCAATTTGAAATGCCTCTGAAACCCTTTTAAACGCCTTTAGGCTCCATAAATCCCCTGAAAACTTCTAAAATGCAATCAAAACCCTACCACCCTCCGTCGCCCCCTTAAACATTCAGGAACGCCTTTAAAATGTTCTTGAAACTCCCTGGGTTTTTAGTTTAGCATTCCGAGCTTCCGCATACCGTATGCAGCGTTCAGCGATTTCGAACGAGATTAAGGTTGTCTTTTTTGAGTTTAGTATGGAGATTAGTAGCGAAATCTCGGAATTAGGGTTTTTTTCTCGTGTTTTATTTCGGTAAACTTTTAGTCAGCGACCGTTCGAGAGTCCCCTGAGGAGAAGAGTCGGTAAAAGTCGGACAAATTTTGTATTGAACTGGCGGTCTCTCATCCGTGAGAGAGGGTGCTTAAGCCGTCAAGTTTTCGCGAGCGCATTTCGCGAACCGTTACACCCTTAGTACCTACTATTGAAATTTATTTATTGTTATTTACATCAACAGGCTATGGAAGCCTCAATGATGATCAGTTTTCACAAAATTATTAATTACCGTCGTGCGGGGTGTCATTGGGCCAAAGCGGGGTGGCATTGGGCCACTATTCCGCACGTTTAGAATACGACGGGAATGCATATTGTGTGCTAAGCTACCTACCTATACCTTGTTGGCTACAAAGTAACTTTACTCCAATGCCGAGCGTATAGTAGAGCACCATCTTCGTCGGTCTTGGGCGATGTTCCTCCAGTTTCCCCGAACGTGTAGGGATCGTAGATCTTCTTCAACCGCGTGCAGCCAGCGAGTTCGCGGCCGCCCACGAAGTCGCCTACCTCTACCGGGTTCTCTGCTGAATATTGTTTTCGCTATTCTTTCTTCCGACATTCGCACTACGTGTCCAGCCCACTGAAGTCTGCCGTATTTTATACGTTTCACAATATTCGCATCTTCGTACACTTGGTACAACTCGTGATTCATGCGTCTGCGCCACACTCCATTTTCTTGTTTACCACCGAGAATTGTCCGCAGCACTTTGCGCTCAAAAACTCCAAAAGCTTTTCGGTCTACCTCCTTTAACGTCCACGCTTCGTGACCGTAGAGGGCAACCGGAAAAATCAGCGTCTTATACAGAGCGAATTTTGTTTGCGTTTGCAAGTTACGGGACCTAAGCTGGCTACGCAATCCGTAAAAGGCCCTATTCGCAGCTACAATACGCCTTTTCACTTCACGGGAAACGTCATTGTCACATGTCACAAGTGTTCCAAGATAAACAAATTCTTCAACAACTTCAAACACTTCCCCATCAATCACTACCTCAGCACTAACACCACTAGGCCTGCTTCTGTCTCTACCCGCTATCATGTACTTCGTCTTGGTAGAGTTAATTGTCAAACCTATCCTCGCTGTCTCTCTCTTCAGAGGAGCATAAGCTTCCTCCACTGCCCTACGATCGATGCCGATGAGATCAATATCGTCCGCAAAACCGAGGAGCATGTGCGACCGTGTGATGATAGAGCCATTCCTCTGCACGCCTGACCTCCTAATCGCTCCTTCGAGTGCAATGTTGAACAATAAATTTGAAAGAGCATCCCCCTGCTTCAATCCATCCAAGGTCACAAACGACGTAGACACTTCGTCCGCGATCCGAATACTTGATTTTGATCCATCCAGCGTTGCGCGTATCAGCCTAATTAGTTTCGCCGGAAAACCATGTTCTGACATTATCTGCCAAAGCTCATTTCTTTTCACTGAATCGTACGCTGCTTTAAAATCAATGAACAGATGGTGAGTTATATTCCCGAAATTTATCTAGGATCATCCGCAGGGTAAACATTTGATCCGTCGTTGATCGGCCCTCACGAAAACCAGCCTGGTATTCGCCGACGAAGGACTCCTCAAGAGGTCGCAGTCTGTTGAACAGGACACGCGACAGTATCTTATACGCCGAATTTAAAAGGGTAATCCCTCTGTAATTGGCACACTCCAGTCTGTGCCCTTTCTTGTAGATTGGGCATATGAGGCCATCCAACCAACTGGTGGGCAATTCTTCATCCTCCCAAATCTTTATAATAATCTGATGGATTGATTGATGTAGCTGCTCGCTTCCGTGCTTAAGAAGTTCGACCGGGATCTCGTCCTTCCCAGCAGCCTTGCTGTTTTTCAGCTCCTTAAGGGCCTTTTTAACCTCATCCAGTGTTGGTGGTTCCACTGCTTGACTGTCATCCATTATGTTAATCCTGTTCCTGGGTGCTCCTTCGCTGCTACCATTCAACAAATCTTCGAAGTGCTCCTTCCACCTGGCTGCCACCATTGTTTTGTCTGTCAGCAAATTTCCTTCCCGGTCATTGCACATGGCGGGCACTGGCGCAGTCTTGTGCCGCGCGCCATTGACAGTTGCATAAAATCTCCGCATATCGTTCCTGTCCATACTTTCCTGCGCTTCAGCAATAACACTCTCTTCGTGTTGCCGTTTTTTCCTGCGGTGGATTCGTTTCTCTTCTGCTCTTGCAACCCTGTACCGCTCTCTGTTCTGCCGGGTACCGGCCACTAGCATTCGACTTCTGGCGGCATTCTTTTCGTTCGTCGCTCGTTGGCAGTCCTCGTTAAACCAACCATTACGTTGGCGTCGCTGAGCGGTACCAATCACCTCTTGCGCTGTTGTTGTCACTGCTTCGTGGATACTTCCCCACAAGCTGTTGACATCTCCAGATCCGTTGGTCTCTCCTATCCTCTCGTCTAGCTTCTGATGGTACTGTGCAGCAACCCCTTCGGCTGACAAGCGCTGGATATTGAAACGCATCGTCCTGTTGTTTCTTGAACTCGTGACGCTGGATAATCGCGCCCGAATTTTAGCGGCTACAAGATAATGATCCGAGTCGATGTTCGGGCCTCTGTAGGACCTCACATCTATGACGTCCGAGAAATGTCGCCCGTCGACCAGCACGTGGTCTATCTGGGAGCAAGTGTCACCACTCGGGTGTCGCCAGGTGTGTTTTCGGATATTCTTACGTGCGAAGTAGGTACTGCTGATTGCCATCCCTCTAGCAGCAGCGAATGTCACAAGGCGCAGACCATTATCGTTGGTAACAGAATGAAGGCTTTCCGTTCCAATGACAGGCCGAAAGAAACTTTCTCTGCCGATCTGCGCATTTGCATCTCCGATGACTATTTTGACATCTTGTTTTGGGCACTCTCCGTAGGCCTTATCAAGGCTCTCATAGAACTCATCCTTCATGTCATCGGGTTTGTCGTTCGTTGGCGCATAGATGCTGATCAGGCTGTAGTTGAAGAACTTGCCCTTCATCCTCAACACACAGATTCGGTCGCTTATCGGCTTCCACCGAATAACTCGCTTCATCTGCTTCCCGATCACTATAAAGCCAACTCCGCGTTCTGCCTTATCGCCGCCGCTGTAGTAGATGTGGTACTTGAATGAAGTGTTGGCGATGGGATCCACCGCTCGGAATTCGCGTTCTCCAGTTTTGGGCCAGCGTATCTCCTGGATAGCGGCCACATTAACGCCGACATTCCCCAGTTCACGAGCCAGGAGCCCAACACGTGCGGGTTCATTTAAAGTTCTCACGTTCCAAGATCCGACTTTCCAATCGTTGTCCTTTATTCGTTGCCGGGTCTGTTGCCGTTGAATCAATCCGTTCTATTGCTTTTCTGGGTGTTTGAAGGTTTTCAGCAGGCTACCTTACCGGGGCCGCGCTGCCTACATTGCGTTGAAGGGGCTGCCTTCTTAGGTATAGCTGACGCAATACAGCATTTCATACTCAGCCGCTGGATGCCAGAACAGATGCTGTTTGAGCCGCACCTCCTTGGTGAACAGACGCTCGGATCGTACCTCCTCAATCTAGCTGAAGTCAGAAGGACAACGGTGCCCAGGCTGCACTACCAGCTAAGCACACAACTCTTAGCTGGCGGTCTTTGTCATCGTTTGACCCGCGGAAGCATGAGGTAGGAACTTGTGAGGACCAGAGCAATATTGGACGCTCTCCTTATCGACTCACCGTTTTGCAGCCCTAGAATACATAATTTAAGACACTTTGCATCCACCGTCGGATTCTCTGACTTATACAGAATCCGTGGGATCGATGGACCAATGTTACCCTCTAGGCCCAATGTCACCCCGAACGGCGGTATACAAAAGCATTACAACGAAATGTCCCTGAATTCCGCTTAATTAATAAAGTTTCAGAGAGGTACCTGGAGGTCTCAAGGGCGTTTCAGGGGATTCACGGAATATCAGGGGATCCAGGGGGCTCTATGAGGTCTTAAATTTATTGAGCAAAAATTATTGAATGTCACGTAAGTTTACTTTATTGTCCTTAGAATGAGCCTAGAACGAAATGACGAAGAAATTAACAAATAATCTCAAAATTTGTTTGGATGTCTCCAAGGAATCCTATCAGAATTCGTCTTGTTATTTCTCCGGTAAATTTCTTAGTGATTCCTCCCAGGATTTTCCCAAGTTTCCTGCTGGGCTCCTCCTAGAATTCTTCATGGGGTTCCTCATAGAATTCCTGTATTGATACCGTAAACTGGGGTCAAATTGATCAGCGGGGTGGAATTGATCATACGGGTACTGCATTTTAATTCCATATAAGGAACTCTTAGGCGTCGTAATGATATTAAATTTTTTACGTCATCTGCTTCGTAGATGTCTAGAGATGAGTGTAGAATTTTAGTTTTTTAGAATAAAGTTAGTTTTGCCTTATTTTTTTTAGGAATTTGCAATGTATTTCTCATTTAACTCAAATCATTGCTACTAAACAATCGATTGCTAATAGGACTTCCCGTAAATTCTCTGATTTAACATTTTTGTGGAGCCTTGGTTGGGAAGTCATGTAGCTATTCTGAACATGAAATTTTAAAAAAAAAAAGTTCATTTTATGATGAAATAGTCATTTATTGTGATAGAAATCAATTATTTCAAATGAAATTGCCTACCTTTAGGCGTTTAAGGGGAAATTCTAAAATTTAATTTTGCATTTTAAGTATTAAATTCACTTGTTATAAGATTTTAAATGCTTTATTCGGTTTGAGAAGAGCAAAATTAAGCGGAGAAGGAAATTTTCCTTTCTAACCGATGCTTAATTGCATGTATACTGATCCATTTCGCACCAAGTGCCATCTCCAATTTTTTTTGTTTTTGGAGTTATTTAACTTAAGGTGAAACTGGAAGCATTTTCTCATTTTTTCGGTTTTTGATTTTTTATTAAATAACGAAGCAATATTTTCAAAATCGGTTTTCGTGCACATGTAGAGCATGGATCAAGGTATCTTCTGAATTTTTTTGAGGTGGAAAATGTTTTCCATTTTTGCAGAAACCATTTTTTTGTGAAATTTTGTTCAAAAATGGTTTCTGCAAAAACGAAAAACATTTTCCACTACAAAAAAAATCAGAAGATACCTTGATCCATACTCTACATGTGCACAAAAACCGATTTTGAAAATATTGCTTCGTTATTTAATAAAAAATCAAAAACCAAAAAGTGAGGAAATGCTTCCAGTTTCGCCTTAACCCTTCAGCGCGCGCGCGCTGTTGTAAAAAGTACAACACTACCAAAAAACCTCGCTATTCGTATACAGCACGAGCGCGGTGCAGTTTCGGTTGCTTGATGGCGCGCGTCCTGGAAGGTTAAAGTTTAAATTAGTTGAGCAAAATGTTAACACATGGTTCCATGGAGATCCACTGGGTACTGGTTTTACAGAAACTCTTTTGGCAATATTCGAATTGCCACTGATGTTATGCGCAAACGTTGTTTTTAAGTGATCAATTTGACCCCGGATTACGGTACTTAGGGATTTTTTTTTAGATTTTGATTGATTCAGGGATTTCTATAAGGACGTTTTCGGGGCCTTCTCCTAGTATGCCTTCAGAGATTTCTCTTGGGTTTCATTCAGGGATCCCTCGAGAGCTTACTTCAAGGGCTCTTCCCAAGATTCTTATAAAGATTTCCCCAGGCGTTCTATTAGGGATCCTGCCAGATATTAATATAAGGATTCCTCCATGCATACTTCTTAGAATTCCTTGAAAGTGTTTCTTTCAGGGATTACTTCTGGGATTCGTGTTTTTCTACCAGGTTTCCTACATTTTTTTTATTTGTTTATACCGGGATCCTTTTTGGGATTTCTCCGAGCTGCCTCGATTGTTTCAAAACTTCCTTCGTATATTTCTCTTGGGTTTCTTACAGAGATTATTTCATTTATTGCAACCGTAGTTTAGTTTGTGATTTCTCCCAGAATTCCTTCACTGATTCCTTTCGGAACTTTTTTTTGGGATTTTTCCTGGGAATCCGTCCGGGATTTTTTCAGTGATTTTTCTCGAGATTCTTTTCGAAATTTCTTCAGAGATTCCAAGAACTCCTCCAGGCTATCGTTTCGGGATTATTTCTGCGTTACTTTTCAGAAGGGGTTTTCGTAGCAGAAAACAACGAATGGCATTTGGTTTGTCCGATTAATCGTCTGTCTTCGGCAATATTTAAGAAATTTAATGAGACTATATAGAGAATTTTTACAATACTGTTTAAAACAAAGTTTTTATTTTCGTCCCACTAATGATGGTTGCTCTAAAACGTAAGATTTTAAATGATTTCCAAAGTCCGTACGACTCACGGTGCAAAATTTGGAAAACAAAAAGTACTCCGAATACGCCATTTATTCTGACGAATCTTAAATCACCCGAGAGTGGAAAAACCCAGATTAATCCATCTAGTGGTGATAGTGCCTTTCTCGTCAAATATGTACTCAAGAGCCATAAGCCGAAGTGTTCCTGAATTCTGAGAATACTCTAGAACGGAACCAATCTCATTTTCTTCTTTTGTCACAGTGCTCGTTGATTTATCAATGGGGGAGTAGAGTTGATAAGTAATTAATGTAGGGGGATTAGGGGCATAATCGACACCCTAAGCAAATGAATATGTTAGATCTGTATAATAGACAAAAACTTAACATATTATCAGTTGGCTTACAACTTTAACTTGTTTCCTACGTATTTCAATAACTTGCAGCAGGTAGAATGTCATTATTGTGAAGAAATAGTGAATTGTAAACCGTGTTTTTGGGGCTGGCAGGAAAGGTACGGAGCGAAATGGACACGCCTGCATATTTTATGCTGTATCTTTGATAATATCGACCAGTTAAGTAATTTGCCTACGGAGATCAATGGGGGGATCTGGTTATCCAACATTTTTGATGATTTTATGTTTCATATGCATGGGCTTGATTCACTTTTTTAACTGACCACTTCCAGCGGGACACCTGGAACCGGTTTCGGAACACAACCGGTTCAGATATGTTATTTGTTGATTTATTGGTAATTATCGGTGACAAATATCGGAAACAGCTTGTTAAGCGTTACGCGTTTCGACCTACTATTCTTCGGTCATCGTCAGACGCATTCAGTTGGATTCACCCCTTCAACTTCGACAGTTTAAAATACATATAACCGGTTCAGATATGGTCTGAAACTATTTTCCTGCTTACCGTTCATCTGGTTATCGATAAGGTCGCTATTTGGTGTGCCACATGCATAGGTTTGGTTTTTTTAGTTGGTCACTTCCGACGGCAAACCTGGAGCCGGTTCCGGAACACAACCGGTTCAAATACGGTATGAAACTATTTTCCTGCTAACCATTCATCTGGTTATCGAAATAGCTGCTTTTTGATGCGTCGCATACATGGTTAACTTTTTTATTTGGCTACTTCCGGCGGGACACCTGGAACCGGTTTCGGAACACAACCGGTTCAGATACGGTATGAAACTATTTTCCTGCCTACCGTTCACCTGGTTATCGAAAAATCCGCTCTTTGATGCGTCGCATGCATGGGTTTGGTTCAATTTTTTTATTCGCTACTTCCGGCAGGACACCCGGAACCGGTTCCGGAACACTACCGGTTCAAGTATGGTCTGAAACTACTTTCCTGCTTACCATTCAACTGGTTATCGAAAAACCCGCTCTTTGATGTGTCGCATGCATGGGTTACGTTCGCTTTTATATTTGGCCACTTCCGGCAGGACACCCGGAACCGGTTCCGGAACACTACCGGTTCAGATATAGTCTGAGACCATTTTCCTACTTCCCGTTCATCAGATAATCGAAAATGCCGTGGTTTGATGGGTCGCATGCATGGGTTTGTTGCATTTTCATAGCTGGCCCCTTCCTGGGGTACCGATCCGTAACACCTAAATGCTCATAACTCCGGAACGGCTGGACCGATCCGAACCATTTTCAATTGGAAACAATGGGACCAGATTCCGCGTCGAATAAACCGTCGGTCGTTAAAATCGGTTGATGTTTACCATCTAAAAGTTAGATGACCTTTTTGTACACACACACACATACGCACACACATACGCACACACATACGCACACACATACACACATACACACACACACACACACACACACACACACACACACACACACACACACACACACACATACACACACACACACACACACACACACACACACACACACACACACACACACACACACACACACACACACACACACACACACACACACACACACACACACACACACACACACACACACACACACACACACACACACACGCACACACACACAGACATCATCTCAACTCGTCGAGCTGAGTCGATTGGTATATAACACTTGACCCCTCCGGAGGCTCTATCAAATTTTCGTTTTTGGAGTGAACATATAGCCTTTCGGTACACCTTGGTGCACAAGAAAGGCAAAAACGTTACATAAAAAAAAATTCTATCGCACGTGCGCGCAGCCTGCTGAGATCTCCTACGAGCTGAATAAATACGAAGAATGCTAAAAAACATCAAGTTTTGCACTGAGTTGCAACATAATTTTATGCAAAGATTTTTTCATACAATTTATTTAAGTTATAAAGCAAATCATTTCAGTTGCATAATGCCATTATTTCACTTAACAAAAGAAGGATAAAACGGACTACTTTTTTACCAAAACAAAAGTACCGAAAAGTTCTACTTTTCGACACCTGTGCTGAAAAGTTGTACTTTTTGGCGCTTCTGCCAACTTACGTTTTTCGCTCATTTTGATTCTAAAAACAGTAGTAGCATGTACTACATGTTAAATGAAGTTGTTCAATTGCAAATCTCGTTGCATAAATGTACGACTCGTACTGAAAAATAATATATATATATCACCTGAACTGGTTGCATAAATAACTGTTTCAGTGTCGTTCTTATTTTTTTAATACATAATTTACAACTTAAGACCACTTATTTTGGCGCAATCCTCGTTCAAACTGTGTATTAAATGTAACTTTACTTGATGTATTTATGTTGTGGATTCAAGTTAAAATTAACAAAAATAATAAGATATGGGAATCAAATGGGCACGAAACAGATCTACCCCAGCCAAAAATGTTAAAACGGCGTTTTTGGATGAGTTGGGTCTTATATTATGCATTTGGATTGTGCGAAATGTTCTTACTTCCGATTAATTTTCAGCCTTTTTTCCCATCATAATTTTTATTACGCATTCCCAACACCCGATAGTAACCAGCTTGGGTAAATATAGTATATAGAGAAATATGCTAATGTAATCATAATTTTACTGACCCTCTTTTCTGACCGCAGACCATCCATCATTCAGTCAAACAGTCAGCCAGTTGGGAGATCAAACCTCTACCCTATCCGCAGTGCATATAATCGTCTAAACAAACATCTTTATCTATTTCCCTGCGTCGGGCAACTCAAACCGACCGTCCAACGCCTCCGAAGAAGCGTAGAAATGGTAATGATTAGTTAGCTATTTACCTAATACAGTGTACCAATACCGTGCACACCAGTAGAAATTCCCATTGCCATGCTCTAGCATCATCGTCGTCATTACCTTCGATTTGATTTAATTCTCAAAATTCTTCACCAGCAATTGAATGGCTCGATCATGCATTGGATTGAAATCAATCCAGATGCGCGCAGTGCGATCCGTGATGAGAAACGCCAAACGAAGTAGCAGAATAAGTAGCTAATTGACGAAGAACGCAGAGCGAGGTTTTTTATAACGCAACTCTTCGATGGAGTTCTTGAAATGTTTAACATTCCAGACGGGTCATAGAGAAAAGTTCAATGCTAATTGCTTCCATTTTTTGTGTGTGAAGAATACAATGTACATAATTATCAATTTGAACTTCAAACATACAAATCAGGCGATTACATTCGTTAATATCTCTCTACATAATGCATCAATATGCTGCGTTCAATATCGCATGCTAATTTGTCACAAGATAAGCAACTTGTCGTTGCATGTTCGACAAATTGGTATTAATTTGTATATCATCTAAAAAGAAAATCAAGATTTAAGTGCATCATCATTTGTCGCAAAAGAGCAAAAATCGTCGTATATCATCATTAGGGCAAACGAAAATAAAAGCAACACTCAGCGAAACAAAGCCAACGAAGTCTAAATCGTTTCAGAGGAAGGACAATGAAAAGTGACTTCCCTCATCCGAATTGATCAACACAGTTGCTTGTGCCTTGTATCATTGCACTACTGAGGGTTTGCAATAGAACGGTTTTGCCACAAATAAAAACCTTAATTAATCCACCTAGCGGTGATGGCGCCTTTCTCGTGCCTTCGAAAACACATTTCAACACAACTCAAGTGACATGTTGGTGATAATCGCACTTTCATACGTATAACAGAAATCAATTTCATGGCATCAACGATCATATCGCTTATCTGCATTTTAATTTTTGAGCCGCAATCTTGATGTTTAAGCCGCCATTTACGATTAAAGTCCGACAGCTTGGAAATTCTGGTTGCTATTTTGAGCCCAAAACTCCATTAAACAACCGCCATTTTTATTGTTGAGACGCCTTTTTGGATATTCTGGTAGCTATTTTTGATCTCCTGTTGTCTTCACCATACCAAATATACCCATATTGAACGGTTTTAGAGCCTAAACCTGAGCCTAAACAGCTGCCATCTTGAAGTTTATACTGCCATCATGAATTTTGAGACGCCATCTTGGATATTTTAATCTTCATTTTTGTACTCCAGACTTCGTCCCAATACCAGATATACCCATATTGCATGGTTTTGAGCCTAAAACTCCATTAAACAGAAGTCATTTGAGCTTTGAGCTGCCATCTTGGATTTTAGACCACCATCTTCGATACTCCGTTTGTTAGTTTTGCATTTTTGGAACCATTGCATGGTTTCAAGTCCTAAAATCTCAATAAACATTCGCCATCTTGAATTTGGAGCCGCCATCTTGAATTTTGGACCGAAATCGTGGAATTTCTGGTCGTCAGTGTTCGTTTCCGCATAAAATTCGTAAACCATGCTAAAGGTTACAAAAATCGCCGCAGTTTGATGTGTGATGGAGCTTGGTTCAGTTTTATATACGGCCAGTTCCACCGGTGCTGGTCCGAATCACTGAAATGGCCATAACTCCGGAACGCCTCGACCTATCCGAAACATTTTTGGTAGCAAACAATGCGGTAAAACTCCGGTTCGGCTCGAGTTATAATCCGAAACAAAACATGTAAAGTTCAATTACTACGTAACGGTTGAGATTTGACCATATGCGTACACATTTTTTTCAATATTAATGATCCTCTATCACTCCTTAAAAAGTTTGCATTCATCCATCGGGACCCCCGGAACCGGTTCCGAAACACTATCGGTTCTGATATGGTCTGATACTGTTTTCCTGCTAACCGTTCATCGGGTTACTGTAAATGTCGCTGTTTGATGTGTCGTATATATGGGTTTGGTTCTCTTTTAAATTTGGCAAATCCCGGCGAGACATCCGGGACCGTTTCCGGAACACTATCGGTTCTGATATGGTCTGAGACTATTTTCCTGCTTACCGTTCATCAGATTATCGAAAATGCCGTGGTTTGATGTGTCGCATGCATGGGTTTGGTTCTCTTTTATATATGGCCATTCCCGTCGGGACATCCGGAACCGGTTCCGGAACACTACCGGTTAAGATATGGTCTGAAACTATTTTCCTGCTAATCGTTCATCAGGTTACCGAAAATGTCACTATTTGATGTGTCGCATGAATGAGTTATTTTCAATTTTATATTTGGCCACTTCCGGCGGGACACCCGCAACCGGTTCCGGAACACTACCGGTTCAGATATGGTCTTATACTGTTTTTCTGCTAACTGTTCATCAGGCTATCGAAAATGCCGCTGTTTGATGTGTCGCATGCATAGGTTTGGTTCTCTTTTATATTTGGCAACTTCCGGCGGGACATCCGGAACCGGTTCCGGAACGCTACCGGTTCTGATATGGTCTGAGACTATTTTCCTGCTAACCATTCATCATATCATCAAAAATGCCGTGGTTTGATATGTCGCATGCATGGGTTTGTTGCATTTTCATGTCTGACCCCTACCAGGGGTTCCGGTCCGGAACACCTAAATGGCCATAACTCCGGAACGGCTGGACCGATCCGAACCATTTTCAATAGAAAACAATGGGACTATGTGCCGCGTCGAATGAACCGTCGGTCATTAAAATCGGTTGAGGTTTACTGCCAAAAAGTGATGTGAGTTTTTTGTACACACACATACACACATACACACACACGCACACACACACATACACACATACACACATACACACACACAGACATCACCTCAATTCGTCGAGCTGAGTCGATTGGTATATGTGACTCGACTCTCCGGGCCATCTATCAAAAAGTCATTTTTGGAGTGAACATATAGCCTTTCCAGTACACTTAGTGTACGAGAAAGGCAAAAAGGAGGAGCGTCCTACAAGAGCCTCTGTTTCGCATGTTAGCAGCGGCTGACCGACGCACGTCCGAATACCAGGGAAGTACTCAACTCTCAAGTAACATGTTGATGGCCAATTGCAGAATATTATGACACATTTATATTTTTGGATGTTTTCACAAATAAACATGCCTTAACGTTCAAGACAATATGGCCTTGGGCGTTATGATCTGACCTTAATCAAATGCAACGACATCAGAGAATAAAAAAAAAACTTGCGATTGGAAATTTGGTAGTGAAACTACCGATCTCTCAACTTCATCTGGAGCACCCGCATGTTCGCCGATGTACTAACTAGAGGATCGCGGGTTGAACATCGTAGCACTGTAGGACGTGTGTTGGCAGAATCCATGGTTCGAACGTTTATAGCCTCTAACTTAGAGGTTATCATGCCATTTACCAGAGCTGTGGTAACACGCGCGAGCATTAAACAGCTTTCATAATGATGAGGCGATATACCGAGTCGCTTGATCGTTTGGTGGCAGATCGATGAAAAATAAGCAGGTTGAGGATTAAGGGTCGATTCTTCAACTTCTGCATAATAAACCTACACTTCGGAAGCACTGATGATGACAAGGACGTATTCTATGCGCAGCAGTGCTTGAAAATTGAAGCGTTTTACCTCAGACGAATCAAAATTTGCTCTTCTTTGACCGGCGCTTTTTAACCCAAAGCGGTAGCAATATGCCTTCATGGACTAACATGCTTCTGAAGCAAGTGGAAGCGGGAGCAATAAAAAATATGAGTGAGAGTGAGGAACGACGTTTCAGCGAAATGTGGCTCTCTGAATCTCTCTCTTCGCCGGTGTATACGGCAATGAATATACTTGATTTTTATCTCGTTATTACAGTGCAAATGACATAAACTCGAATTAAATCGATTATAATAGTCACGTCCATCATTCTCTTATGGACAAATTGATTGTTTTTACAAGTTATGAGCAAAACATAAATCCACTGAATCATGTACGCATCTTCAGCCTCACCGCAGCAAGTGAGAAATAATCGTTACCAGTCAATATGCTTCACCAGCCAACCGACCGATGAGGAATACTGGTCGCGGTTGGTTCGGCTTCTCTTTGCTCCCTGTGCGTGTTCGTTCGTAGGGATGGTTGGCGCTGATGACTGATCGTACCATTCATATTCACTCAATTTCAAGCACTGATGCGCAGGTCACGCTGCCCAAAAGCCCATCACGACACTTATTCAATATTACCGACGTCAGGACTCATCGTGACGCTATCATTGAAGCTGATTTGCTAATGGGTAAACTGCGCCCAAAACTTTCCGTCATTACCAATGTACTGTACCGGTGGCCACGCAACCGACGAAGCAACCAGATATCACCTCAGCATACGAACAGAATCCCGAGGCAGTGTTGCCAATCGACCCGAGTATTAATCTGATGCTGTAAAAACGTTCTTCCAGCAGCCTTCATTTAAACAAAAGCTGGGTACTGAAGGTACAATCCTTCCCAAGCAGCACACATGTCACAGAAGAGCTACGCAGCGCAATTTTTTGGTTGCACATGTCATTAACACGTATGCAACTAAAAATGTGCTACGTGCCTCTTTTGTAACATGTGTGCTGCTTGGGTTAAGGGCTGTCAATTAATAACGAAAAGGTTTAGGAGGGTTGCCGGCTGCTCGTATGAAGTTGATCATCAATATTAACTTCTTTTCTCGATCAGCCTAGATAGCTGTGTAGCGTCGGTAGCGATTGTTTCAATTGGCCAAGAATAAAACTAAAAACCTAACCGCAAACGGAGCCTGTGGAGAACCAGGGCGCCCTCCACAGTATGTTGCCCTTACTGCGCTAACCGGAGCAGTGGTGCAGTGGACCTTGTGTTTCTCCGAGACAATCAGCTGCCCTTCTTTAGTCTCACTTGAGGCTAAATAAGAACGGGATTATGAAGATGTTGTCAATCAGTTTCAATTTTCACCTATATGGTTTCGCATTATGCGATTTACATAGTGTATTCTGTGTATCCTCGCCTTTAGCGTTTTCCAATCGATGCCGATCTGGTTTTATTGCTGCTGTTCTTTGTTGTGCTGTTATTGCGAAAAGTTTAATCTTACCTAGTTTGACAAGTGGCTACGGTTAGGATAGCTCAAATCAATCTTCAGCATAAAAGAACAGCAACGATCAATCCTTGCAGACTTATGCAAAATGGTACAGCCCAAGTGGCATTGGTCCAAGAACCTTACTTTCGTAAGGGAAATTTTCATCTAGGAAACCTTGTGAACCCGGTGTTTGCTACTTTCAGTAAACATGAAATGGCAAACTCGCGTGTCATGCCTCGAGCCTGTGTGCTTGTCAACAACGCAATAGTTGCTACACTCATCTCTGAACTAACCACCAGAGATGTATGTGCTGTCACAATTGATATATCCGTTGGAAAACTCAACAGGAAATGCGTCTGTTGTTCGGTTTATTTACCGCATGATGAACCATCTCCTACGAATGCTTTCAAACGTGTCATCGTATACTGCACTTCAAAATGCCTTCCGCTAATTGTTGGTAGTGATGCTAATGCTCACCATATAATCTGGGGCAGCTCAGTCATCAATTTTAGAGGCTCCAGTTTGATGGAATACTTAAGTAGTACAGATCTTGGATTACTTAACATAGGTAACCGCCCAACCTTCATGGTATCTGGTAGAGATAAAGTGTTAGACATAACGCTTTGCTCTCGCAGAATTAGTCACGAGCTGAACAATTGGCATATGTCAGATGAAGAATCTTTATCTGACCATTTCTACATCTTGTTTAAACATTCGCAAACTTTGCGTTTCAGGAACCCCCGGTCAACCAACTGGGATCTCTTTACCGATTTGGTTGTAACCAAATTTCATGGATACTCACCATCCATTGACAATCCATGTGATTTAGATGATGCCGTTGATACTACAACGGCCTTCAACATGAAAGCTTTTGAAAAATCGTGCCCTCTATGGTCTGTGAAGATCACAAGAGGAACCCTTTGGTGGAACTCTGATCTGGCCAAACTCAGGAAACAATGTAGAAAGAGTTGGAACAGACGACGTCTGGCTGGTTCGGAGGCTTTCAGGTCGGCTCGCAAGGCCTACAGGCCTACAGGAAAGCTCTCCGGTCTGCTGAACGATCCGGCTGGAAAAACCTTTGTACAGTTGTTTAAAGTTTGAGTAAAGTCAGTCGGTTAAACAAAATCCTTGCGAAATCCAAGGATTTCCGAGTGAACGAACCTCGTTTGCCAAATGGCGATCTGACTTCCTCGGATGAGGAAGTTCTGGAACGCTTATTCAGCACACACTTCCCTAGCTTCGGCTCGGAATATTGTAACTATAGAATCGATTGAGTGGGCACTTGATAGCTTTGCTCCTTTCAAATCTCCTGGGGCAGATGGGATTTATCCTATTTTGCTTCAGAAGGGATTTGAATATTTCAAACATGTTTTGAAAAAATACTTGTTTGCAGTTTTGCTACAGGGTATATTCCCAAATTTTGGCGAGATATTACCGTCGTATGAAGAAGCAAAGAGTTTCAGACCTATCAGTTTGACCTCTTTTCTTCTGAAATGCTTAGAACGCATTGTTCATGTGGCCAACGTGCCTCTTTATGTGAACCAACATGCCAAAAAATTTGGTAAGTCCACTGTGACTCTTTTACATAAGGTTGTTATGGATATCGAGAAAACATTCGCTCAAAATCAATCTTGTTTGGGTGTTTTCTTAGATATCGAGGGAGCCTTTGACATACTGGAAGCCTTTCGATGCCATACTGGAAGCCGCATGGAGTCATGGTATATCTCCAATGATTTCCAATTGGATTCATCAAATGCTCAAAAACCGATATCTCTTCTCGACATTGCGTCTAGCAGGGATTATGAAATTGAGTGTTTGTGGATGCCCTCAAGGGGGGTCACCGCTTTTGTGGAATCTCGTGGCAGATATGCTATTGAGGCAACTCAATAATAGCTGTTGGGGTGGGATTTTTCTTGAGCACGAACGAACACCTATCGACAGCAGCCTTTTGATGTAGCAGCTTCGATGCTGTTGAAATATATTATTTTTATTTTCAAACGAAGATGCTTACATTTTAGTGCACAAATTCGCGGAATCGCTCAAAAGACCCTGACTCCGACCAACAACTTTCTACTTCTAATTTTATTTTCCCATACCTTCTAATTTCAGTGTTGCCAGTTTCACCATACTTAAAACTACCACAATAATAGCGGTTTTCCTACTTATGGTTTTGCCGACGACTACCTAGCATTGTTAGTTGATATGTGTATCTCCACCCTTTTCGACCAAGGAATTGGCATCCCTATCCCACCAATGCAATGTTTTCGTAGCCAACATAACTGCGGCTCAAGCGTGAGGCTCAAGCTAACAACCTATCTTTTAACACAGCAGCATAGTTTTAATGCTGTGTAAGAAATCAAGAAGACCATAACATTCCCCTGTTTTCGACCTGATGCCCTTCAGGTAGTTGAGGCTTGGTGTCGCCAATATGGCCTTTCGGTTAATCTGAGTAAAACATATATTGTTCTTTTTACGGAAAGGCGAAACCGTAATGGCGTTCGACCTTTGCGTCTCTTTGATTCTGAAATCGATGTGACTGAACAGGTAAAGTACGTTGGAGTCATTCTGGATTCCAAACTTTCCTGAACACCTCACATTGAGTTCAGAATCAAGAAAGCTTGTATGGTCGTCGGGCAATGCCGGCAAACCTTTGGTACAACTTGGGATCTAAAACCCAAGTATATCAAATGGATCTACACAACTGTTGTTCTTAACCCGCTGTGGTAAATAGCTATAGGCTCTCTTTCGCTTTATGCGTTATTACAGTGCCTTTTCAGGGCGCTGGCTGCTTGAACCCATTGTGGTACGCTTATGCGTTAGTACCCTCTCTCTCTCTTCTTGGCGTAACGTCCTCATTGGAACAAAGCCTGCTTCTCAGCTTAGTGTTCTATGAGCACTTCCACAGTTATTAACTGAGAGCTTCCTCTGCCAATGCACTAAGGGCCAGAATCGCAATCTAGCGGAACAAAATTAATTACTCCAAAACGAAGCATTTCCGACACATGGTGTCTTCGACAAAGTTGTTTGACATTAGCAGGGGCATCTATTGCTATGAACGTTGTAGTTCGCAACTCGTCCGCATAGGTGGCGCCACCATCTAACTTCTTTGTTTTACGTCCTAGAGATTTGACGTCTTCGGTAAAGTTGTTTATTTTTGCAAAATAAACAACTCTTTCTCAGACGTCAAAATTCCACAGCCTACTGTTTTCGAGTTATTTAAAAAATAAAAACCAATCAATGAAAAAACAGTTTTTTAAGCTTATTTTGACATTTTTACTAGAAACCATGTGAGTTTTTATTTTTTCCTAATGCATATGTGTCAAACCAAACACATTGTACGGGAATATGTTGAATATTATCATTAAAAATTAAAAATAAAAATACAAATTCGAAAAAAATAGTGTGAATTTCAAGGCCTAATATCTCACAAAGCGCAAAAAATCGCAACTTCAAATTTTCAGCAAATACGGAGCAATACTATGTGAACATACTGCCAAAAATTTGGAGAGGTATTTTTTGGTGTTTTTGAGATAATAGCTTTTTAGTAACAGTATAAATATAAGTAGTGCCGGCATGTAACTATTTACTGTTACACATTAGAGAGTTTATGTATTCGAAAAAGTTGTTCGTTTTGACTAAATAAACAACTATTTCTTAGACGTCAAAATTCCACGGCCTACTGTTTTCGGATTATTGCATATAAACTAGATAATATTGATAAAAATGACAATAAAACACATTTTGATGCAATAGTATGAAGTATTTTTTATTGTTTTTACTATTACGATACATAGTAAGTCATGAAAATATCAGCTTAATATTGTCAGCATGGGTCAAGATATCTTTTAATCTTTTGCAAGTCATAACAATAAAAATAGTTCATACTACTGCATCAAAAGGTATTTAATTGTAATTTTTTATCAATATTATTTAGTTTATATGCAATAACTCGAAAACAGTAGGCCGTGGAATTTTGACGTCTAAGAAATAGTTGTTTATTTAGTCAAAATGAACAACTTTTTCGAATACATAAACTCTCTAATGTGTAACAGTAAATAGTTACATGCCGGCAATACTTATATTTATACTGTTACTAAAAAGCTATTATCTCAAAAACACCAAAAAATACCTCTCCAAATTTTTGGCAGTATGTTCACATAGTATTGCTCCGTATTTGCTGAAAATTTGAAGTTGCGATTTTTTGCGCTTTGTGAGATATTAGGCCTTGAAATTCACACTATTTTTTCGAATTTGTATTTTTATTTTTAATTTTTAATGATAATATTCAACATTTTCCCGTACATTGTGTTTGGTTTGACACATATGCATTAGGAAAAAATAAAAACTCACATAGTTTCTAGTAAAAATGTCAAAATAAGCTTAAAAAACTGTTTTTTCATTGATTAGTTTTTATTTTTTAAATAACTCGAAAACAGTAGGCTGTGGAATTTTGACGTCTGAGAAAGAGTTGTTTATTTTGCAAAAATAAACAACTTTACCGAAGACGCCAAATCTCTAGGACGTAAAACAAAGAAGTTAGATGGTGGCGCCACCTATGCGGACGAGTTGCGAACTACTACGTTCATAGCAATAGATGCCCCTGCTAATGCCAAACAACTTTGTCGAAGACACCATGTATCGGAAATGCTTCGTTTTGGAGTAATTAATTTTGTTCCGCTAGATTGCGATTCTGGCCCTTAGTGCAATGACCATTTTGCATGCGTATATCGTGTGGCAGGCACGAAGATACTCTATGCCCAAGGAAGTCAAGCAAATTTCCTTTACGAAAAGATCCTGGACCGACCGGGAATCGAACCCGTCACCCTCAGCATGGTCATGCTGAATACCCGTGCGTTTACTGCCTCGGCTATATGGGCCGTTAGTACCCTCTACCAGGGTATTTTTTTCCTATTTCCCTACCTGTCCTTATCCCCATCCTTATCCTTATTTCCTTCCTTTTCCCTGAGGTAGATGATGAAATAGGCTATTATTATGGAGGTGGCACAAATGTCCCAAATGGAGGCTGTCTATTAATTACGAATAGGTTAAGGGGGGTAGGGGTGTGGGTGGTTTTGTAAAATCTTACGCGCCATACTAAAATACCAGTTTAGGTCCTCCTCAGGCATCTCTCCAGAAGTACCCCGGAAATTTCTTCAGGAGTTTTCACGATTCCATTGGGAATCCAAAAAAAATTCTCCAGGAATATCCCGGGAATCCCTCAATGGCTTCCCTGCGAATACTATGGGAATTCCTATAGAATAATTTCTGCAGCATATGTGGTAGAATCCCTCCAGGATGTCCCTGGGAATTTCTCCTTGCATCGACGGGAAATAACTACATAAATTATCCAAAACTTCCCTCCAGAATTTCCATGAAATTTACTTCAAAAGTTCCCCAAGGGATTTTTTTCAGTAGATTATTGGTGATCCTCCGGGAAATCCACGAGAAATCCTCCAGGAGATCCTCGGGAATTGCTTCAAGAGATCCTCGGAAATTGCTCCATCAATTCTTCGGAAATACCTGCAGGAGTTTCCAGGGAATTTCTACAGAAGTCCCCGAGAGTTTATCTTGGAGCTCCCAGGGAAGTTCTCCAGGATTTCCCGGGAATTCCTCCAGGAGGTCCACGGAAATTCCTGTAAGTGTTCCGCGTGAACTCCTCCAGAAGATCTTCGGGAAAGATTCCTGGAGACTCTTGGGAATTCCTACAGGAATTCCTCGGAAATTACTCCATGAGATCACGAGAATTTCTCCAGATAATCCTAGGGAATTTCACTTGAAGTTCTCCGGAATTCCCCGGTAACTTTTCAAGGAGTTCCTTGGGAATGCCTACAAAATTTTCCCGAGAATTTGTTCAGGAATTCCCGCGAATCCCACCAGGAGTTCCTCGGGAATTCCTCCACGAGAATTATTAGATACTTGGGGATCTTCCAGGCAATTCGCGAGAATTCTTCCAGGATTTCCTCGGAAATCATACACTACACACTTAAATTCAGAAATTGATCTCGGTAAACGGTTTACCGAGAATCCAACAGCTGATATCTCGGTAAAATATTTACTGATTCTCGGTAAAAATTTTACCGAGATTTCGGTAAACCATTACCGAGTCTCGGTGAACTTTACCGAGATCTCGGTAAAAAGTTGGTTTACCGAGATCTCAGCAAAGTTTCAACGACATCTCGGTAAAACTTTTACCGAGATTCAGTGAAAATTGTTACCGGATTCTCGGCTGTTGGATTCTCGGCAATCCGTTTGCTGAGGTCGGCGATTTAATTTAAGTGTGTAATGGAGTGATATTTATCAAATCTTTGAAAACAAAATCAATATAACATTGACATATGACATCAAAACTTTTTTGATTTGAAATATGAGTTAGATATTTTCGTCTGCCCGCGTTACACCAAGGTAATATTCAATCGATAGTCATCGATTTATGGGTGTCTCGCGGAACAAATATACAAAACAAGTATACAAGTATACAAAAGAACATGATCCAAGTGAGTTATAATTTATGCAAAATAAAAAAAGCTAAAAATCAAAAAACCGATTGGAAATAAATCTAAACATTTATCAAATGATCTGATAATTTGACCAGAAGCAGGGTCGTGCAATTTCGAAAGGAAAACATGACGTACGACGACTGTAGCAAATCGTTTCCCATGCGAACGGACTGCTGTGATGCTTCATCTCTCACCCAGCAATACGCTCGTTCGTTGCTGCTACAGAAACAAGTGTGTATGAAACATGGGATGATACACTTGGATTTTCGTTTCATTTATGAGTCATTGAAATACTTCAACATGCTAAAAACACTATTTAAACCACATTTTTAAATAGTGGTGCACGCCAATACAATGATAATTATGTTTTATGAAAGAGGATAACAAATTCGACCACTTAAATCCAATTAACCGGTGCCCGTAACCATTGAGAGACTAGCGCGCACCAGTGAGACACTAATGCTCTGACGGGTGAAGCACAAGCAATGCGACCGGGTGGGAGACTACCGAGTGCTACGATGAGTGGAAAAGTTTTTTTTAACGACCGAGTCATTAGAAAAATGTATGAAACACTTGAAGTGACTCTTTCAAATGTTGCATGAAAGTGTATCATTGAAACGAAATTGTACGCCCCTGACCAGAAGGTCAAAAGTTCTTTTCATCAAAAGATAATAAAATGTTACTCGATCGATGAGTTTCACGAGATTTGTTTATATGTGCACATAACTAAACGGAAATAAAAAGTGAACCCTTTGGTATCTGAACTAATGTCCTTCATCACTTCTACGTATATACTGCATATAAGTGTTCATAATTACTACTTCGCAAACCCTTGTCGTCATTCATCGGCTTGGTAGAACAAAAACGAAGCAAGCACGCTGTATGTATGTAGATCCGTCCGATCAGCCGCTCGCTCCATACACGCATTAAGAATAAGTGCGTGGGCGTTACGCAGTCAGAATAGCTAATTGAGCAATATTTACGGCTCACTCAAGTTCTGTCAAACGGAAGCGCCATGTGACCAGAATCGGCACACGCGCATCGACCACCAACCAACAACTGTCTTCTTTCTGCGCCTGACGCCAAGAGCATTAGGTTGCATTCTTCTTGATTCTCTTTCCGCGCACTTCAGATTACTTCCTTTGTGCTAATGCTTTCGACGTACCTCTTAAGTATTCCTCCTCGAATAGTTGCTCTAAGGTCCACGCTGGCGATACCACGCATCCGGTCCCCATGCGCACGCCACTTCGTGTGTGGCGCGTACGCTCCATTGGCTTCTCCATCATCGACCGATGCGATAATGGTTTGACCATTTATAGTTGATGCGATGACATAATTACATTTTTATCGCCATTCTTTAGACACATTGTTGACTAGAAGTTGGGTGCAGCACAAAGAACAAAAGAATAAGCCATCGCAACGCACGGTGATTGATTATTGACATCAACAGCTAAATCACGTGTTTTGATCGGTTCTGATTCATTCATTACGATGCACGACCGTTTAGATGTACCTTGTTTACTAACAGCTCTAACATTTTGTTTCACTGTTTTATTTCAATCAATATTAATAAACGTTTTGCGGAGCCGCCTGGTCGGTAATAAATTTCACACTTCAATCCTCTTTTTACGAGTACACAAACAAGGTTAGTTTCGCCGAGAGAGAGAGAGCGGACCGATAGAGTAAGACGTTCTAAACGGGGTGGCGGTTGAAAGTAGCTAAAGTTAGCTACGGAAACGATATGGTGGCGGTGGCCATAGAAAATACTCGCTACTGACCGGCTAGTTGTAAACAAGACATGTTTACAGAATGATACGTCCAACCCTAGTTGGTAGTGCAGAGTACAATTGAACGCACGCAATCGCTAAGTGAGAGTTATCTTGGGCAATCAATTTTGGAGGTTTGTATCTACATTTTTAATGTATACGAAGGGCAGAAATGAAGGTCTGCATTCATGAATTGTTTGGATAGTCCATTAATGTACCAAAAGTACAGTTTGATGTACTCTAATACTCTATCATCTATGTGTTAAAGTTATTGATAATTGCTTTTATACTTGATGGGCTACAATTCGCTCTGTTGAATGAATGCCAAATGAAGATTTTTTCTCCACTGAACCCGCTCCTCCGATAATCGGTTCTAGTCCGCTTGGACATTGTGGGCTCTTCAACAACACACAGCCATCTTGTGCGTTCCACTGCTTCTCTATCGTCACTGATGCTTCATAAGTTCATCAACTTAAAACAGGTTGCCGCACAGGAGTCAGAAAGCTGGTTCCAAAGGCACAATATCCTTCATTTAGGACATTTGTGCCCTTACCGGAACCAAGAATGGTTACCGTTGACATCGACGCTTATTACCATACAATATAGGGTAGACTTGATGGGTTTAATCACCGTTAACGAGTATATCTCTTTATTGTTGACATTCGTTCACCGAGAAATATCAACAATAAAGAGATATAATATAGGGTAGATCCCGACTCGATACCAGAGGCAACACCTTACTACAGGTAGGGTAATTCCCAATTGTTGAACACTACCCAAATGTTGAACAGTTTCTGAAAATTTTATTATAAATCTAGCTTAAGTAATTTTCGCTCATCGTAAACCTTTGATGTAGATGCGTATACATGTGTGTCACGATATTGCTCCTATTAAGTTACAAATTTATACATAGGGGGATTAGAGGCATAATGGACACCCGAGGCGAAATGGACACCCCTGTTTTTTTGCCGAAACCGTTGACTTTTATGTAAAACTTTTAATGCATACGTGTAAAGGAACAAGTCATGGTTCTATTTTTCAAAATTACCATTTATATTGCTCCAAAATATCCAAAATATCATTGAAATTGAAATATGTTTTTCATATGGTGAAATTCTTATAATTTAGAAGCAGCAGCAAATAAGGTATTACGAGTATTGGAGTGTGTCCACCATAAAAACAAGTGAATTGGTACCTTATTAACATGCATACGAAGATTTAGCAATGGATGAAGTATTTTATTTTTGATCAGAATTTACTTCAAATAGCAATTTTATTGCTGTAGTCGATTCGGGGCGAAATGAACACTGGCAATTACGAAAGGATGTACGCGCATTACATACTGTTTATGCGTTTTAGAGAGTTTGGAAAAAAAACAATCCGATTATTTCAGCCTAAAGCTTATTTAATTAACTTTGATGTTATGTAAACTCGTCTAAGATGGAGTATTATATCTGTGGTATTGATCTCCGTTGGCAAATTACTTAACTGGTCGATGTAACCAAGGAATTAGCATAAAATATGCAGCGCACAGTGTTCGAAATCGATGATTTTGCGATCAAAATTAAATAACTTTTTTTAGGTTAGTTCTAGAGGTTTGGCGTGTTCTACAAAGTTTTTCTGCATGCTAAAAGGCGTCTTTTGATAAAATGTAATAAATGATTAATCCCCCTAGAAGTGAGATAAAAATTTTATTTTTTCGAAATATTTTTTTAGAGGTTTGACGTCTTTGGCAAAGTTGTAGCCCATGATAAGAGAACAAAAATCGTAGAACATGTCAAAGCTCCATCTCTTACGGTTTTCGAGATATGGAGCGTTTTGTGCGAAGTACCCCTAAAACTAGTTTTTTCAGTGTAGCTTCAACAGATAAAATCCTACAGTTTTGTGGCCTTCTACAAACTTGTTCAGGACGTCAAAATACACATTTCTTTCGAAGATGTCAAGTCATTATATCTTAAAACAAAAAAGTTATAGGCAAATTTGTCATATTTTAAGGTGTACTTTCACCTTAAGTAACTATTTCCGGCGCAAAATGACGCAGATGGCTCAATCGGTAGTTGAAAGATTAGACTTTTTACTATCACTTGGGGGTGGAAACCCTCGTGGACAATAGTGGGAAAAGTGGTTTAAATACATGACAAAAACTAATTATTTTGCCTATAATACAAGAAAAATTAATTAAAAAAAAATAATTAAGAAGCCCACAGTAATTTTTACTGCACTGTGTTTCTTCCGCCAATATTTTACAACGTTTTTACGAACACTGGTTTTTATCACTAAAAATTGAAACATAAGGACAAAATATTGTTCCCGAGAGTTATAACTAAAGCTAGTTCTAAATAAAAGTATTGAATTTCTTCAAACTTATGACAACATATCTATGCCCAAACGAATGACTACCTACCCTCTACCCAATAGTCATACAATTGAATGGCTACGGTGGTTAGAATATCAAATGCGTTTTGATAAATACCTTTGCAGTTCTTATTAAGGTAGTTGTGATTTTACATTCTTCAATACATATTTTGACGATTTTCTGGTGAAAATAAAGTAGATCTTTTTATATCAAATGATCAATTTGATAAAAAAAAATTTAACTCGATTTTTGTGAAAAGTACTGTTAAAAATATGAAAAATACTTCAATCAACTCATGATGCAGACGATGGGACGTCAAAACATGTAATTGGTTAACGTCAAGAGATTAAAAATAATATTTGAAATAAAAAAACCATCGCATTATTTCTCTCACCCTGTATTTTATTGATTTATATATGATATATTTCAATTGCTTCCCAGGTGTAAGTCAAACTCGTGGATTACCGAAAAAGCATAAATGCAAATATAAATATAAACACATGAAAAAAAAATTCTACTCTGTGTTTTGTTGCACATCTTGAACTGTTTAATATTTCCTTCTTCCTATTTCTAGCGCTACATAACTTGAATATTGCCCCAAAAAAAACTTCAAATAGGTAATTTTAAAGTAACTTTATCAGAAATTGCCTGATAATCAGATAGTAAACAAAATGAATTCAAAAGCATGAATAAAATATTCTGTTAGGTAAAAACAATGATCAAAAACGACACGAATGCACCTTTGGCGTAAAGTATCGCTAATTTAAGTAAATAAATAAATAAATCATTCTCAAAAATGTTGTAAAATATTGCTGGAAATTACGCAATGCAGTAAAAATTACTGCGAGATCCTCAATTATTAATTTTTTATTTATTTTTCTTGTATTACAGGCAAAATAATTAGTTTTTGTCATGTATTTAAACCACCTTTCCCACTATTGCCCACGAGGGTTTCCACCCCCAAATGGTAGTGAAAAGTCTAATCTTTCAACTACCGATTGAGCCATCTGCGCCATTTTGCGCCGGAAATAGTTACTTATGGTGAAAGTACACCTTAAAATATGATAAATTTGCCTATAACTTTTTTGTTTAAAGATATAATGACTTGATATCTTTGGAAGAAATGTGTATTTTGACGTCCTGAACAAGTTTGTAGAAGGTCACAAAACTGTAGGATTTTATCTGTTGAAGCTACACTGAAAAAACTAGTTTTAGGGGTACTTCGCACAAAACGCTCCATATCTCGAAAACCGTAAGAGATGGAGCTTTGACATGTTCTACGATTTTTGTTCTCTCATCATGGGCTACAACTTTGCCGAAGACGTCAAACCTCTAAAAAAATATTTCGAAAAAATAAAATTTTTATCTCACTTCTAGGGGGATTAATCATTTATTACATATTATCAAAAGACGCCTTTCAACATGCAGAAAAACTTTGTAGAACACGCCAAACCTCTAGAACTAATCTAAAAAAAGTTATTTAATTTTGATCGTAAAATCATCGATTTCGAACACTGTGAGCGGTGTCCATTTTGCCCCGTACCTTTCCTTCTTCAAAATAAAGACATTCTACCTACTATAAATGATTGAAAGACGTAGGAAACAAGTTAAAGTTGTAAGTTAACTGATAATATGTTAAGTTTTTGTCTGTTATACAGGCCTAACGTACTCATTTGCTTAGGGTGTCCATTATGCCCCTAATACCCCTATTTTACGTCAAAAATATTGATTGAAAATTTTGTACCGCTTGTAAAATATTGTAGAATTTGTACCATAAATAGCTATGCAAACTCCACTCTGCAACGGTCATCAGCCTAACTGAGGACCGCGAGCGGGTCTCTCATTCTCGCAGCGTCCAGATAACGAGATAGCAAAATACTCAACCTATCTCCGGCATCACGGAGATAGGAGAATGTATGATTCTGTCGCATTCGCCCGAAAAACATTCGCCTGAATGACAAATGCCCGAATGACAAACGCCCGAATTCCATTCGCCCGAAAGACCACTCGCCCGAAAGACTTTTCGCCCGAAAGTCATCCGCCAGAACGATTCCAAGCAATTTCATAGAACAAGTTTTTTTCTGGTTTGCCATGATGAAAGTTTAAGAACAGATGCATGGTTTATTTAGTATCCGACCAATCACAAGAACAGCTGGTCTAGCGCCAATAATAATCATATTAGCTTACTTTGAAAGAACGGTCAATATTTTGTAAAAGGCCTAATTGCTTGTAAAAATATTACATAATAGGACATTAATTGTTACAGCATTGTTGATCGAAAGGATAAAGACAAAACTTCAGTACAGAGTAGTCAACACTTTTAAGTTAATAGTGTTCACGACTAATCTACTTGGAATAACTACGTTAAACGAACAAAAATTGATAAAAAATAAAACGTGTGAGCTAACGGATGCAGAGAAAAACACAAAAATCGCGAGAATTCACCATTCTTATTTGAATAAGCTGTTCTTTTTAAACCATGTTTGGATTCCAGAAGTTGTAAAGTTATATAACGTCAAGATTCCCCAACAACTTAAAAGAACAGCTCTTGATTGAAAGAAGGGCGAATTTCTGGTAAAAAAATGACATCAAATTGAATTCAAGTTCCTCGGAGGTGAAATTAGAAAGAAAAGCCTATTATCAAAGAAGGGACAATTCCAATGAGTGTTTTGGCAGCTATATTGCCGAAAATGTCTGTAACAGAATGAGTCTTAAATCAGACTGTGTTCAAAGAAAGCAGAACCCTCTGACGAAAATGGTTGCAGTTACTTTTTGTTGATAATGACGTTCAGCCATACGCGTGAACGACGCCTAAACTGATTTCAGAAATATGGGATCTAGATTATTATGATTTTCGGGCGTTTATCATTCGGGCATTTTGAATTCGGGCGATTGGTTTTCGGGCGAATGTGACAGAACCGAATGTAAAGCTCACGCAACGGATTCTGTCACATTCGCCCGAATGACAAACGCCCGAAATCCATTCGCCCGAAAGACCATTCGCCCGAAAACCATCCGCCAGAACGATTCCATGCAATTTCTTAGAACAAGTTTTTTTCTGGTTTGCCATGGTGAAAGTTTAAGGACAGACGCATGGTGTATTTAGTATCCGACTAATCGCAAGAACAGCTGGACTAGCGCCAATAATAATCATAGTAGCTTAGTTTGAAAGAACGGCCTATGTTTTGAAGAAGGCCTAATTGTTTGTGAAAATATTACATAATAGGACATTAATTGTCATAGAATTGTTGACCGAAAGGATAAAGACAAAACTTTAGCACAGAGTAGTCGACACTTTTAATTTAATAGTGTTCACGATTGATCTACTCGGAATAGCTACGTTCCCATTCTTATTTAAACATGCTGTTCTTATGAAACCATGATTGGAATCCAGAATTTTAAAAGTTACATGTATAACGTTACGGTTCTATATAACAAAACAACTTAAAAGAACAGCTCATGATTGAAAGAAGGTCAAATTTCTGGTAAAAATGACACCAAATTGAATTTAATTTCCTTGGAGATGAAACTAGAAAGAAAAGCCTATTAACAAAAGAAGAGACAATTCCAATCAATGTTTCCACCGAGGTTTCCACAGCTATATTGCCGAAAATGTCTGTAACTCTAACATCAGACTGTTTTCAAAGTGAGCAAAACCCTTTGGTGAAAATGGTTGCAGTTACTTTTAGTTGATAACATTATAACGCCATTTGGCGTTCAGGAATACGCGTGGACGACGCCTAAATTGATTTCAGAAAAGTATTTTCAACATTATTATGGTTTTTGGGCGAATGGTCTTTCCGGACGAATGGTCTTTTCGGGCGAATGGCTTTCGGGCGTTTGTTACATTCGGGCGTTTGTCATTCGGGCATTTGGAATTCGGGCGAATGTGACAGAACCCACGCAACGTTATAGAACCATTAGTTAATCAGTCTTCTCCTTCCTTCCTTCCTTCCTTCCTTCCTTCCTTCGATCAGGCTGAGGCCGGGGTGGCCTCTGCTGTACATAGTAGCCGCCTCCTTTCTACTCGGTTCATGGCTGTGTGTTTCCAGTTCCACACTCTACCAAGGGTCCACAAATCGTCCTCAACTTGATAGACCCACCTAGCTTGCTGCGCACCACGTCTTCTTGTACCGGTCGGATGACTCTCGAGAACCATTTTAGTCGGGTTGCTATCCGACATCCTGATGACGTGACCCGCCCACCGTAGCCTTCCGATTTTCACGGTACGGACAATGGTTGGTTCTCTCAGCAGCTGATGCAGTTCGTGGTTCATTCGTCTTAGCCTTAGCGTTAGCGTAGCGTTAGCGTAGCGTTAGCGTAGCGTTAGCGTTAGCGGTATGCTTCGTAGATTGGATACTAACAACATTCATGTACCTTTTGCCAATCTTGCTCGGATTGCTTTTCGGAACAAGGCCGGGGAGTTAACTTTGCTCCAATCTTATGCAAGAATACCAAAAGCACAAATGTCATTATTCCCGGCCACGCCCATCTTTACCGTAACTTGGGATAGGGGAAGGAAATGTTGATGTAGCACTTATTTAAGAGGCCTCCGACTCAGTGACACTCCCATAAGTACTACGGAGTGGGTGGTTGAGAGGCGTAGATGGTACGCAACACCTTCCGTTCGAAAACTCCTCTGCACGTAGGGTCCATGTTTCGTGCCCATAGAGGACGACCGGTCTAATCAGCGTTTTGTAGATAGTTAACTTAGGGCCCACATAGCCGAGGCGGTAAACGCACGGGTATTCAGCATGATCATGCTGAGGGTGACGGGTTCGATTCCCGCTCGGTCAAGGATCTTTTCGTAAAGGAATTTTCCTTGACTTCCTTGGGCATAGAGTATCTTCGTGCCTGCCACACGATATACGCATGCAAAATGCTCATTGGCAGAGGAAGCTCCCAGTTAATAACTGTGGAAGTGCTCAGAGAGAGAGATAGTTAACTTCGTGTGACGGCGAACTTTATTCGATCGTAAAGTTCTGCGGAGTCCAAAGTAAGCACGATTTCCTGCCACAATGTGCCTCTGAATTTCTATGCTGGTGTCGTTGTCGGCGGTCACCAGTGAGCCCAAGTACAAGAATTCTTCAACCGCCTCGATTTCATCACCGTCGAAATAAATTCGGGGTGGCGGGCGCGATGATTTCCTCCCTGGAGCCCTTTGCCATCATGTACTTTGTCTTCGACACATTAATGACTAATCCGATTCGCTTGGCTTCCTTCTTTAGTCGGATGAACGTTTCCGCCATCGTTCCAAATTTGCGAGCTGTTTTTCCCCGCTCTCCTTATTACACCTTCTAACGCAATGTTGAACAGCAAGCACGAAAGACCATCACCAGTGAAGAGAATTATCAGACAAAAGAGGCACAAAACAAGCAACAAAGAAGGTGCGACGATTAGTCTTTATCCCTACTGGTGACAGATAATGACATGATCTCGAAATTTTTTGTTGCAGACAAAAAAGAAGCTGAATTTGTTGCGTACTTTTCAACTCGTGAATAATCAATTATTACTAACCCAAAGTCGAAACTGTTTGATGATAGAGCTTCACCAGAGTTGCAGTGTTTACCGACTCGAAGTTACCGTTCAAAAATCGCAATGCAAGGCTTAAAAATCTCTAAACTCGTGGTGTACGATGTTAATCCCATTATTTTCAAGTTGGTACGAACTTATGTCGCATGGGTTGTTTTGTCGCAACAAATACAGGTTGCGACATTGTCATTATTGTTGCGCGATGGTTGAATTTTGATTCACTGACCATCACCTTGCCGTAGCCCTCTGCGAGATTCGAAGGGACTCGAGAGTGTCCCTGATACTCGTACTACGCACATCACTCGATCCATCGTCGCCTTGATCAATCGTACCAGTTTATCCGGGAATCCGTATTCGTGCATAATCTGTCATAGCAGTTCACGATCGATTGTATCATACGCCGATTTGAAATCGGTGAACAAGTGATGCGTGGGCATGTTGTATTCGCGGCATTTCTACAACACCTGGCGGATGGCAAACATCTATCCGTTATAGCGCGTTCACCCATGAATCCAGCCTGATATTGTCCCACGAACTCTCAGTGATAGACGGCGGCATAAAATTTGAGAGAGTATCTTGTAGGCAGCGCTCAGTAGTGTGATCGTGCGGTAGTTCCTGCAATCCAACTTGTCCCCTTTTTGTAGATGGTCACACACGGGTCTAAGTTTCGCTCACTGATAATATTTAGAGATCATAATCATAGAACTAGTTGTTGCATTGTCCACATTTCACTTTATCTAGTGAAGCTGAAGTGAAATTTGGGCACTTGCGCAATTAGTTTCATGATTATGATCTCTAAATATTATCAGTGAGCGAAATTTGAACCCGCGCGAAATTAGGGCACCCCACGGTACTTCCTCCTCCCAAATCTTGATAATGACCCAGTGTAGTGCTCTCACCAGTGCTTCTCCACCGTATTTTAGAAGCTCGCTTGGTAGTTGATCCGCTCCAGCGGTTACGTTGTTTTTCAACCGGCCAACCTCCTCTTGGAGGTCAGAAGCCAGACGTCTTTCGTCCTGTGCACATATTCCCAAATCTGTTACCACACCACCTTCGGTACTTACAACGTCGCCATTGAGGTGCTCATCGTAATGCTGCCGCCACTTGTCGACCACCTCACGCGCGCTCGTGAGAATATTCCCGTGATTGCGTATCTCGGCACATGTCGGCTTGCACAAGCCTCTGCGCGTGTGGTTCAGCTTCTCGTAGAACTTTCGTGTGTTTTTTGCGCGGTACAGCTCTTCCATCGCTTCGCGATCTCGTTCTTCCAGCTGGCGCTACTTCATCCGGAAGACTGAGTTCTGCCTGTTCCGCGCCTGTCTGTAACGTGCCTCATTCGCTCTCGTACGGTGTTGCGGCATTCTTCTCGTTTTTCAATTGTCCACATTCGCCGTCGTACTAGTCGTTTCTGTGATTCAGAGTTGCAAAGCCTAGTGCTGTTCCCAAGGTACTACCTATGGCGGATCGGGTGTCCCTTCAGCCATCTTCAAGTGTAGCTGCGCCAAGCTGCTCTTCCGTTGGTAGGGCCACTGCTAACTGCTGCGCGTAGTCTTGAGCCACTTCTACGTTACGCAGCTGCTCGATGTTGAGCCGCGGCGTTCGGCTTCGACGCGTGGTGATAACTGTCGAAAGTTTTGAGCGCATGCATACAGCGACTAAGTAGTGATCCGAATCTATATTCGCACTGCGGTATGTGTGGACATTGGTTATATCCGAGAAGAATTTACCGTCGATTAGAACGTGGTCGATTTGGTTTTCTGTTCGATGGTCGGGTGATCTCCAGGTAGCTTTGTGGATATCTTTGCGGGGGAAGAAGGTGCTTCGGACTACCATACCACGGGAGGCTGCAAAGTTTACGCTTCGCTGGCCGTTATCATTCGATACGGCGTGCAGGCTGTTTCGCCCGATTACCGGTCTGTACATTTCCTCCCTGCCTACCTGCGCGTTCATGTCGCCGACAACGATTTTCACGTCACGTGGCGAGCAACTATCGTATGTTTGCTCTAACTGCGCATAGAACGCTTCTTTCTCGTCATCAGGTCTCCCTTCGTGTGAGCAGTGGACGGACGTTGATGATGGTGTAGTTGAAGAAACGGCTCTTAACTCTCAACATGCACATCCTTGCGTTGATCGGCTGCCACCCGATCACACGTTGTCGCATCTTGCCCAACCCTATAAATCCTGTTCCCAGTTCATTGGTCGTGCCACAGCTTTGGTAGAAGGAAGCCGCTCGATACCCGCTTTTCCACACTTTTTGTCCAGTCCAACAAAGTTCCTGCAACGCCACGATGTCGAAGTTGCGGAGATGTAGTTCGTCGTAGATTATCCTGTCACATCCTGCGAAACCTACCCAAGTAACCAAAAGTTCCGCTTTCTATGACAAAATGCACTTTCAAGTTCCGCGAAGTTCAGATAAAGTTCTAAATGGAACTTTCTGGCTGCTTAAGAGGCTAACAATGAGCCTTGCTGGAACTTCGGTCACAAGTTCCGGCAAGGCTTATTGTTAGCCTCTTAAGCAGCCAGAAAGTTCCATTCGGAACTTTATCTGAACTTCGCGGAACTTTAAAGCTGCTTAAGATGCTACTCGGAACTTTGTCGGAACGTTCAAGTTCATAGAAGTTCAGTTCAGTAGCATTGTGTTTCAAAGAAGATTAAATTTATTTCTTTTACAGAAAACAACTGTTTCAGCATACACAAATAAAAGACAAATATGAAATTATCAAATCAATGAATACTAGGCTTGAGCAAAAAGAAATTGCCGCCCATCGGATTCAAACCGGTAGTCGCTGCGTGAGAACCCTATGCTCTACCACAGTACTACAGCTGCGATTGAGTGGGCAGTAGGTAAAGTCTGACTTGAATCGATTTTCTGTCGGCAGCTAGTTTTGCACATTTGTACAGTAGTGAAGTTAGCTTGACTTTGTCGAGTGTCAGTAGCGAAGCGGTAAGTCGGCAGGCATGTGTGAAAATATAATTATCAGAAGCAATTTCCAGACGTAAAACACAAACCCACCAACAGGGTTGTGATTCTGAGAAACACATTTTTGTTTCTGAATGAATTTTGTCAATGTTCTGTCAGAAGCTGCTTAGAAGGCTATCCAGCGTGCTTATGTGAACTTTCAAGTTCCAAAATTACTTAAAAATGAAGTTGCTTAGAAGGCTAATGAGCAACTTCGAACAAGCTGCTTAGCTTATAAAGTACCCTTTTATCTGAACTTTTGGTTACTTGGGTAGTGACTTGCAATTCCATGTTCCAAGTTTCCAATCGTAGTCCTTATTTCGTCTCGTGGGTCTTTGCCGATTGCATCGAGTCGTTGTTTCTCCTATGTTATTCGCAATGGGGATTTTTACGGGTGGCTTATTGGACCTATGCCAACACTCCTGTCTCGCCGGAGGGCCATCGTGCCAGTTCTGTTTAACGTCCCAACCAACACTAGGACGACCACGCTGATGGAGCTACTACCTTGGATCTAGCTGGGCGTGGTGCAGCGTTTCTTACTCAGCCGCTGGATGCCAGAACAGACGCTGTTTGAGCCGCACCTCCTTGGTGAACAAACGCTCGAATCGTACCTCCTCAATCTAGCTGAAGTCAAAAGGACAACAGTGCCCAGGCTGCACTACCAGCTAAGTACACAACTCTTAGCTGGCGGTCTTTGTCATCGCTTGACCCGTTGGACGCTCTCTTTATCGACTCGCCGTTTTGCAGTTATCATCTGATTATCATCAATTGGAAAAGATGATAACAAAAATAACAACATGATAACACCGATAACATAGTTTGTTATCAAAGTGATATCACTTAGTTATCCGTCTTTGCCCGGGCAGTGTGCCCAGCTATGTTGCTTCTAATAATAGTTATGATATACCACAATGGAGGGCGTTGTAGTAACAAAACCACAATGAGACTCTCTTGGAGTAGCAATAATGGAAGCGAGTTATCCATAAAATATGGTCACAATCAACTAGTACGGGTTCCCTAGTTTGTTGAGCAGGGACGCCTGAATACGAAAAGTTTGCGAAGGAACACTCAAAAGTGAAAAGAAAGTCAAATGGAGACTCCTCATCCGGCACATGCCAATCAGTCAACTCATGACAAATTCTGCTCATGCAGAGTTGGGTTAGGTGCAATTCTATGTTAAGTTATCCATCAGTAGTATTCCATCAAACTGAAGCATCTCAAGTTAATGTTTGATCTACTTCAGATGATATAATCATCGTAGCAATACTGCCAAATATCAGCGAAAAGATGCTGAAACAAGAGCTTGCTTGGAGGCATCCATAAGGACAGGTTGAAACATTCTGGTAACTTTATTCTAAAATAGAGTATGATCCAGGCACGACAAATCATTTATAATGAAAGATGCAAAATTGGGTTCATAAGGTAACCTATACAGGAATTACCCTACAAAAATGAACTTTTTCAAGTAGAGCCACTAAGGCTACACACGCTTCGTACGCTGAAAATTGATCTGAGGTTTCCCTGCCGTAGCCACTACCCAAACTAGACAGAATTACACTCATCACAATCACAACACAAAAAGGAAACATCAACGACAAACGAAATCGGTGTCAATTGAAAAACGCCAAAGGCGAAAACGCATTAAGCGAACCCATATAGGTAATAAGGTAAGCTAATTTACAACATTTGAATAATCTCTCCCTTATTTAGCCTCAAATTGAAACTTGAAGGGCAATTGATTATCTCGGAGAAACGCAAGGTCCACTGCATCATTGCTCCGGTTAGCGCAGTAAGGACGTAATACTGTGGAGGACGCCCTAATTCTCCACAGCTTCCGTTTGAGGTTAGGTTTTTATTAGATCCCCCTAACCATTCATTCCTTGGCATGGTAAGCGTAAAGCCGCATAACACCATGAATTAGGGGTCACCTGTTTAGTGGACTCTTACCACTGCACTGGATCAGGCGGACCGTAGTGTTATTCTTAGCCAATTGAGACAACCGCTACCGATACTACACAGCTATCTAGGCTGATCGGGAAAAGAAGTTAACATAGATGGTCAACTTCTAAACGAGCCCGAACAGCCACTAACCAAAAAAATTAAGGAAAAATTGCTTGTGGGCAATTATGAGGCATCGCATATACGTAACCAATCAATATTTTGGAACAAATTTGAGATATCCTGTATGATAACCACCTCCTTATTGTAGCCTTATTTTAAAAACATGGAATCATTATCAATATTGCATCAAAATTTATTAGAAAACAAAAAAAATCGCATTTTTATGAGACATAGTGTACAACAGTGTTTTTAACAAACGCCGTAAATAAAGAACGCATTTAACCCTTATGTGGCCGGCAGGGTACCCGGGTACCCAGCACCCATTTAAAATACACGGTGTAGAAAAAAGCAAAAAGAATGC